>NW_021284501.1:0-1247 GCF_002162155.2 Triticum dicoccoides
TAAGCCGACGTCAGCTGGTCGTGTGGCCGGCAAAGGCTTGTCGACAAAATGGGGGTCATACTATACCGCTGGTGTGCGGAAGGAGAAAAAGACCAGCTCGGAAAGCCAGGCGCGAGAGGTTCAAGAACTCAAGGCACAGGTGGCGCGGATTCCGGAGATTGTCCAAGAGCAAGTGGAACAACGACTCGGAGCGACGATCACCGCCCTTGTGCCTACCTTGATCTCGGGGTTGAGTGCGTGGATTGCGGGCGGCCAACAGGGGCCGCCCCCGATTCCTAGCTTCACGGCCAGCAACTCGCATAATGCGATGGCGGGGCCATTGGTGCCTCCGGCGGAGGCGGCATTGGTGTCTCCGACGCCGGCACGGGAGCTTAATGCACCCGGGTGTACGCTGGCCGGCACCTCTTCAGCAAGCGGCCGCTCCGTCAACTGCACGCCCGCCGTTGACGGTGCCTCGACATTAGCCGAGCTCGACGCCATCATCACGGTAACTAATTAAGCCTCTCTCGGCCGAGGACTTCATCTCCTTGCCTTTGACTGGGCATCCCTGACGCCCTACATGTTTTCGCAGGGCGCCGCCGACGTTCCGTGCACTCTCCTCCACTTCGTGAACAACGAGTTGGTCGATGTCGCCAAGGGCAAAATCGTTCAACCGGGCAACCCCTTGTTCCACGGTACCCAGATGCCACCCAACTTGTTTAGGGTTCAACTGGTTCAGGTGCTGCCAGGCTGCGACAACTTGTTACCTCCGATTCGACCCGTCGGGGCCGACGATGATGACGTGATGACCCTCAGCGCCTGCCTGAGCTGGCCCCTGCTTTGGCCGAAGAGCCAGATTCGTTTGGGGGCGGGGGACACCACCCCAAAGACAACACCGCCAGTCGTGCCGGCGCCAAGTTGGCCCCATGGCAAGACCGCCGTAACGGTGCCGGACATCCCTATGCCACTGGATCCAAACATGCATATGGCACAGGATCAGAACGACGACGACGACGACGATGATACATTTGGCAACGTCGATCAGTACTTTGCCGAGCATGGGTACGATGGCGACTTCATGGGGCCTCCTTCTCAAGAACCAAACCCAACAAAAGACGTGTGCGATCTAGCTCGTACCGCGGAGAAGCCAAGTTGCAACAGGCGCCGTCTGGCGTTCAGCTCTCAGGAGACGCCTCCAGCTGCCGACTTCACCGAGCCTCAGATAGGCGAGGTGCGAAATATTATCAGCCCCAACACACTCAAGAAGG
>NW_021284502.1:0-6357 GCF_002162155.2 Triticum dicoccoides
ACTCTGTCTTTGTTCAGAGGCGAAGACTAACCTGCATTTTGTAGCCAGTTTTGAGCAGATCAGCAGCTAGTTATACTCTCTGTACATCAATGAGTCATTACTGTTCGACCTATATATGCTGGGAAGAAGAACTGCTTCTGCTGCAGTATTATGGTTCCACTTTTTCTGAAGATCGGTGCTTGTTATAGCATTTGCAGAAGCCACTCTGTAAATATATAAGAAAAAGAACAAGGATACTTCTGAAAAACATAAATTTGGTTCGCTGCTGATCTCAAGATAGTGGTCAGACAAATGAAAGTTAAGGATGCAGAGTCCCGTTAGGTTAGGTGTCATTGACTGCGTGCACAAGGCAAAGCTGGCATTTGGGTTCTGGACAGGAACTCATGATTCAGACAAATGACAAAAGATGTGTAACAGAGATGCGTGACTTTTAAATTCAGTACCTGAAGTTCCTTTAATTCTCTGGAAATCCGAAGTGTAGTGATGGGTGACTTCGCGGTTAAGTTTCGGGTCAGGTCCAAAGCTGATGGGTTTAACTGGGCTCTGGTGGCGGTTTATGGTGCCGCGCAACCCGAGCTTAAACCGAAGTTTTTGGCGGACCTTGTCCGAATCTGCGGATCCGAGTAGCTCCCAATTTTAGTTGGAGGTGACTTCAACATCATTAGAAGGAGAGACGAAAAGAATAATGATAATTTTGATGGCAGATGGTCGTTTATGTTCAATACCATTATTGAAAGCTTGGATCTGAGAGAGATAGAGCTTTCCGGTAGAAAATTTACCTGGGCTAATGCTTTGCCATATCCGACGTATGAGAAGCTTGATCGAGTCCTCGCGAGTGTCGAGTGGGAATAGAAGTTCCCTCTCGTAACTGTTCAGGCTCTCTCGCACGAAATATCGGATCACACACCTTTATTCATGGACTCAGGACAGCCAAACCACGTGGGAAACAAAAACACCTTTTCTTTCGAGCTGGCATGGTTTGAACGAGAAGGTTTCTTGGATCCGATTGCTAAGGAATGGGCTAAGGATGCAGGAGGTGCGACTTCTGTCGAGCGTTGGCAGAATAAGATTAGGCATTTGAAAAGTTTCCTACGGGGATGGGCTAAACACCTTAGTGGGGTCTATAATGTTGAAAAGGAAAGGCTCCTCTTTATGATTCAGACCCTAGATATAAAAGTCGAATCCATGATCTTGCAAGCCGCAGAGCTCCAGGATAAGCTGGATGTGGAGATGAGGTTGAAAGAACTTCTCCGCGACAAAGAATTGAAGTGGGCGTTGCGGGCTAAGGTCCGCAATGTGGTCCAGGGGGACGCAAACACTCAATTCTTCCACTTGATTGCTAATGGCAAGCACAGAAAGAAGAGGATCTTTCAGCTTGAGCAAGATGAAGGAACCATTGTAGGGCAGGACAACCTGAAACTTTACATCATCAAGTATTATAAGCAGTTATTTGGACCTCCGGAGGATAGTTGTGTGTCCCTCGATGAGTCCAGGATTGAGGATGTGCCTCAACTAACTGCTAATGATAATGATATTCTGGTTGCCCCGTTCTCTGAGAAGGAGGTGTTTGATGCTATAGCGCAGATGAAAAACAATAAGGCTCCCGGGCCCGATGGATTCCCGACGGAGTTTTACAAAAAGTGTTGGCATATTATGAAGGGGTATTTGATACCAATGTTCCATGATCTTTTCTCTGGACAGCTTCAGTTATTTCACTTAAATTTTGGAACAACAACACTGCTTCCTAAGAAAACGGATGCTGTGAGAATCGAGCAGTTCAGGCTGATCTGCCTTCTCAATGTTAGTTTCAAAATTTTCACCAAGGTTGGGACTAATCGGCTCACACAGATTGCGCATTCTGTGGTGCAGCATTCACAAACTGCTTTCATGCCGGACAGAAACATCCTAGAAGGGGTGATGGTCCTTCACGAAACGCTCCATGAAATTCACTCCAAAAAATTGGATGGAGTCATTTTTAAGGTGGATTTCGAGAAAGCGTATGATAAAGTAAAATGGCCATTCCTACAACAGGCATTGTGTATGAAAGGTTTTGATGAAGCATGGCGCCGCCAGGTAGAATCTTATACGCAAAAAGGGAGTGTTGGAATTAAAGTGAATGACGAGATATGTCATTATTTCCAGACACATAAGGGCCTGAGACAATGAGATCCGATGTCCCCTATCCTGTTCAACATTGTCGTTGATATGTTGGCAATTATGATAGGAAGGGCTAAGGAGGCTGGTCAAGTGGGTGGCCTGGTACCTCATCTCGTTGACGGAGGTGTGTCCATCCTTCAGTACGCCGATGATACAATCATCTTTATGGAGCATGACTTGGCCAAAGCAAGAAATATGAAGCTAGTGTTATGCTTATTTGAACAATTGACCGGGTTAAAGATTAACTTTCGCAAAAGCGAGTTGTTCTGCTTTGGTAGAGCCAATGACGAATAAGAGGCATATAGGCAATTGTTTGGGTGCGATTTGGGGGCATTACCTTTCACTTATTTAGGAATACCAATCCACCATCATAAGCTGACAAACAGAGAATGGAAGTGCATCGAAGACCGATTTGAAAAGAAACCGAGCTGCTGGAAGGGCAAGCTCATGTCATATGGAGGCCGATTAATTCTGATAAATTTGGTTCTCACGAGTATGCCTATGTTTCTTTTGTCGTTCTTCGAAGTCCCGGTTGGAGTTAGGAAACAAGTGGACTTTTATCGCTCACTATTCTTTTGGCAGGGTGATGAACTAAAAATAAAATACCGTTTAGCCAAATGTGATATCATTTGTAGACCGAAAGACCAAGGGGGTTGTCGGTGTCAAAACCGGCGGATCTCGGGTAGGGGGTCCCGAACTGTGCGTCTAGGCGGATGGTAACAGGAGACGTGGGACACGATGTTTTACCCAGGTTCGGGCCCTCTTGATGGAGGTAAAACCCTACGTCCTGCTTGATTAATATTGATGATGTGTGTTATAAGAGTAGATCTACCACGAGATCAAGGAGAATAAACCCTAGAAGCTAGCCTATGGTATGATTGTTGTTCGTCCTACGGACTAGAGCCATCCGACATCCGAAGTCTTCAATCTTGTATCTTCATAGTCTTGGAGTCCGGCCGATGATGATAGTCCGGCTATCCGGACACCCCCTAGTCCGGGACTCCCTCAGTAGCCCCTGAGCCAGGCTTCAATGACGAGGAGTCCGGCGCGCATATTGTCTTCGGCATTGCAAGGCGGGTTCCTTCTCCGAATAATTTATAGAAGATTGTGAACACCAGGATAGTGTCCGGCTCTGCAAAAATAATTTCCACATACCACCGTAGAGAGAATAATATTTACACAAGTTCAATCTGCTGACGTATTTGATGGTGTGACGTCACACCACTACCAAGCCTTTTACTTAAATCATTTTTATTGTACCACCTCAGCACGTTTAGCGAAGCGGTTTCCTTGGCACGTCTTGTCGAAGCAGAGATCGTGTTCCCCTTATTCCGGGATTCCCATAAATACGGACGTGGGTAACCCAACCGTGCCCGTTGCCACGCCCCCTCCATCGAAGGCGGGTTCCAAACGGTCATGGGGACGGCTCTCGGTATTCTTCCTCTTTATAATGAGACCAAGGCCAGTTCCTTTTCTTCAATCCTTAATCGAATCCGCCCCTCGCCCCCGAGTTCCAACACCCAGGGCTCCAGATTCGGGTACCTTCTACCTTCAACAATGTCCGGCTCCGATCTACAGGGCCGGTGGATGCCCTCCTCCGTCACGGAAGAGGACGTGTTAAAGCTGAGAGACGCCAGGTACTTGACCTACGAGATTTCGCATAGGTTGCCTGCCCGAGGGCAAGTTATTCCTACTCCCGAGCCCGGCGAGAGCGTTGTGTTCGTGTCTCACCTCCGTCGTGGTTTAGGCTTCCCGACGGACCCCTTCGTGAGGGGGCTCATATTTTACTATGGGCTGGAATTCCATGACTTGGCTCCGGAGTCCATCCTCCACATCTCATCGTTTATTGTCGTTTGCGAAGCCTTTCTCCACACTACCCCTCACTTCGGCTTGTGGCTCAAAACCTTCAATGTGGAGCCGAAGATGATTGAGGGGCGTCAGGCAGAGTGCGGAGGGGCGGTCATAAGCAAGAGGGCCGATGCTCCATGGCCCGAGGGCTCTTTTCAGGAGGAGCTCGGCTTGTGGCAACAGGAGTGGTTCTATATCACCGCTCCCAGGGGCAGCAGGCAGAGGCCGCCGCCCGTTTTCCGCTCGGGCCCTCCACAACAGTTGACGTCATGGGTCAACAAGGGGCGTGACTGGGGGCCGTCCAAAGACGTACCCCTGTTGCAGGACCAGATTCGAGGCCTCCAAGAAAGGGAGATCAATCTAGTCGCAGTGGTACAGGTTATGCTGATCCGGCGCCTACTGCCCTGCAAACGTCGCCCCCTCCGACTGTGGGAATTTAATCCGGAGGGACCACGAGCTCTTCAACACTTCGTGGGTTTGACACCCGCGGAGATGTACAAACTGTTCTTCGGATCGCAGGAGATGCGTCCGAACTTGACCGAGGATGCTGGCCTAAGCTGCAATTGCCCGGATACTCAAGTAAGTAGCCCTGTGTCCGGACACATTGTCCATCAATTTATCGTGAGTTTGCCTTTTGACCAACTATCCCTTGGACAGGAGTGGATAACGCAAGCAAAACTGATACGGTGTCCGACACCCCTCCCTGAGACCACACAGGATCCCGTGTTAATCAAAATGTTGGAGGTTGCATCTTCAAAGGAGGGCGAAGGGGGGCACAGGGGAACTACCACCTCTGCCAAGGAGGCCATTAATAAGGGAGGAATTGAGAGTCCCTCCTTCCAGGGGGAGAAGAGGACAGCTTCTGAAGACCCGGAGGCCAAGTCCTCAAAGCGGGGAAAGAAATCTGTACCGGAAGGTCCTGTGCCGGGAAGAGCCCCGGCCGTACTGTCTCCTCGGAGGAATCAGCCCTCCAGCGAGCCGTAAGTAATAAGGGGAAATTTTGTAATAGTGGGCACCCCTGCTTAATTTCTGAGGATAACCGAAGTTTTCATCTTGTAGTTCGGATCTTAGCCTGTCTCAGCACAGCTCATCTTCGGGAGACCTTCGTCCGGAGATGATGGAGAGTGAAACACCTCCATCTACTGCCCCATCGTGCGGGGCGGACGACCTTGAGGTGTCGTCGCGGAGGGTCTCCCCGAATCCGGCGGGGCCAGAGAGTTCGGCACCCAGTGGAGTACGGCTGGTGGAGCTGCAGGATTTGCTTAAGAGGGAGTCTATCTCAGAAGATCACCGCACATTAATGAGTAAGGTGATTGAAAAGATCTTGTCCGCCGAGAGCGGGTTGTGTGAGGCCGTCGGAAGCTTGCTGACGGGTTTTGAGGTACGCAAAAAATGATATACCTTTTGACAGTTTTGCACATAAAGTGCGCCCTGTATAGATAGTAGCCCCTGAGACTTGGTATGCTGTCGAAAGCGATAGCGTGCCAAGGATCATAATCTCAGTTATAGAATGTCGCCTTTCCTATGCAGGTGGCGGAACGTTCGGTGGCCAGCCGGACTGATGGAGCTGCCGAACTGAAGAGGCAACTCGATGTTGCGGATGCGGACATCTCGCTGGTCAATAAACGACTTGATGAGTCACAAGGTATGTGGTTGCTCCGCGGTCGCCTAGTAAGGGAGCTGACGCCCGTTCCTTACAATTTGTATGCTTGATGCAGATGGTGCTACTGCTGTGGAAGACCTTCGAGCAGAACTTGTTCGGGCCAAGGAGCAAGCCAGAAAAAGCGAGGCGACTGCCTTGAAGGCAGCGGAAGAGCTAGAAGCCGAGAAGGCTCCTCACTGCTGAAGCAGGGAGGAGATGGCCGGAATGGCCGCGGAATTAAAAGTTGCTACCGACCGCCAGGAGGTTCTTGAGAGAGAACGCCGAGCGGAGCAAGAGGACCTGAAGAAGGCCGACGCCGAAGCCAAGGATGCCCGAAGTAAGATGCGGGCTATGAAGGAGGAACTGCGTCAGGTCGGAGACATTGTGGCTGGAAAGCCCTTTATGCTCCGTAGGAAGTTCACGGATCCAAAGTATGCTCAGCTGGGCCGTTTGTATGGTGCGGAGGATCCTTATCTGGACTTGGCAGCGAGTGCGGCGGACGCAGTCGTGCACTTCCGAAGCCAGAAGGATCACGAAATGGAAGAGCTTTTCTGGTCTCAATTCCATAGTCCGGAGCGTCCACTTCCGTTGAGTGATCGGCTGGTTGAGTGGGCTGAGCTTAACAGATTGTCCGGACTTGCCATGACGGATGTGGTCGCTCATCTGTGGCCGGGAAGGCCCAAGCCGAAGAGTTATTTTGGCTTGTTGCA
>NW_021284503.1:0-2362 GCF_002162155.2 Triticum dicoccoides
GGAAATGGGATAAAGTTGGTATGGACTTCATCACCGGCTTTCCCAGGACCAAGAGAGGGAATAACGCTATCTTCGTAGTCATTGATCGTCTTTCCAAAGTGGCTCACTTCCTCCCTGTTCGAGAAAATATCACTGCTAGTCAGCTTGCTGACTTATATATTTCTCGAATAGTGTCACTTCATGGTGTTCCACTAGAGATCAATTCAGACCGTGGCAGTCTTTTCACTTCTCATTTCTGGGAGAGTTTCCAAACTGCCATGGGAACCCATCTTTCCTTCAGTACCGCTTTCCACCCTCAGTCGAGTGGTCAGGTGGAACGGGTCAATCAAATTCTCGAAGACATGCTCAGAGCTTGCGTTATCTCATTCGGTATGGATTGGGAAAAATGTCTTCCTTTCGCCGAGTTTGCTTATAACAATAGCTACCAATCCAGCCTCAAGCAAGCTCCTTTTGAGGTTCTCTATGGACGAAGATGTCGAACACCTTTGAACTGGTCAGAAATCGGTGAAAGACAATTCTTTGGACCGGATATGATCCAGGAGGCAGAAGAGCAAGTTCGCATCATTCGTGAGAATTTGAAAACAGCCCAGTCTCGTCAGAAAAGTCAGTACGATCGTCATCATAAGGATATGACTTATGAAATTGGCGACCAAGCTTACCTTTGGGTTACTCCTTTGAAGGGTACCCATCGTTTCGGTATCAAGGGCAAGTTGGCTCCTCGTTACATTGGTCCCTTTCGCATTCTCGCCAAACGAGGAGAGGTTGCCTACCAGTTGGAACTACCCCCACATCTTTCTCGAGTTCATGATGTCTTCCACGTCTCTCAACTCAGGCGTTGCTTCTCGGATCCTATCCGTGGAGTGGACCACGAAACGCTTGATCTCCAAGATAACCTCACATACCGAGAGTACCCGGTTCGCATTCTTGATCAAGCAGAGCGTGTCACTCGACGTCAGAACATCAAGTTTCTCAAAGTTCAGTGGTCTCATCATTCCGAGAGAGAAGCTACTTGGGAGCGAGAAGATCGTCTTCGACTGGAGTACCCCACTTTCTTTCCGTCGACCCCTGAATCTCGAGACGAGATTTTTTCAAGTGGGGGCGAGTTGTCACATCCCTAGTCTGGTATGACTTAGACTAGCTAGCTATTTGTGCATCATATTTAAATTTCTTTTAAATTTGAAATGAGGATTGGTGGAACCCTCAGAATCATTTTTTGAAAATGACCCAAATAAAAATTTCTCCAAAAGGGTCCAAGAAAATGCTCATGATGCCCTCTAAAAATATTGGACAGAGATAAAAATCAAAACAATATTTTTAGGAGCTCATGGATATTTATTTTGGCCATTTGGAATTAATACAATAATTATTTGCTTGGATATATAAATGTTATATATATTTTATATGTCCAAAATTATGCCAATTATAACAGAGCTCTGGAATAATACCATTAGCCCCTACAAAAATTGGCATAATGAAATAAAATGGTTTGGTATTTTTATTAAACCAAACAAATGTCAGAAAAAAATAGAAAAGGGAAATAAAACAGGAAAACCTCACCTGTGCTTACCTGGGGCTCTCCCCTGCGCAGCCCAGCAGCAGCAGGCCGGCCCAGCCAGGAGGCGGCCCAGCCCACCTGGCCCCCCCTCCTCCGTCGTCTTCCTTCCCGACAGGGGAACGGCGCGTGCCGACGCGCGCGCACCGCCGCGCCTCCACCTCCTGCTTCCCTGGCCACCTCCTGCTTCCTCCTTGTCGCCTGGAACGCCCCGGACGACGCCACGCAACCCCGACCGCCCTCTCACTCTCTCCCTCCTCCTCTCCCCCTGCTCTCTCTCTCTCACCCGAGAACCACCGCCGCCGCCGACGGGCATCACCGTAGCCACCGCCTCTCCCACGCCTTCCCGACACGCTCCCCAGATCCGCCGCGACCCCCTCTACCTCCTCGTCGAGCCACGCAAGACGGAGCACCCCGTGGAGCCGTCGCCGTCGCCAAATTCGCCTCCGGCCGCCGTGGATCCTCGCCGGCGATTCGGAAGCTACCGGGCATCCCCGACCTCGCCCTCGCGCTCGCTGGTTCCGCGGTGAGCCCCCGCACCGAACCCCCTCCTCCCCGTGTCCGTTTGCCCCGTCTAGGCCTTAGCTCCGCCATGGCCGAAGCTCGCCTCCGCTCGAGCTTGTCGCCGGCGTTGCTCCGGCGACCTTTTGGCCACGCCAGTGCACCTAGCACTCTCGCCGCACCTCGTAGTGCCCCGCTAGCGCTTTAGTTCGCGCGTTTGCACGCTGCAGCCGCGCCCCCGAACACAGCCGAACTCCGGCCGCCGCCCTGAGCTCTGCCCCGGCGAGCTCCGCCGCCCCCGCAGCCTCC
>NW_021284504.1:0-1021 GCF_002162155.2 Triticum dicoccoides
AGAACGTTCCTTCACAACTCCCTTGGTATGGAACAAATTGTGCCTCTGATTTTGCTCAGCTTGTGTGACCTGCACACTCAAAACACGTTGAGCAACTAAACATTCATACCTGTCAGCATCTTCAGGAGCCATGTATTGCGTCTCATGATCAGAATCATCTCCACCATGTTCTTCACGTGTAATAAGAGCCAATGTCTCCTCATCATAGTCACTAGCGGACTCATATCCACCATCCGCGGTAGCAATCATCACACGCGGAGATTTGCATTCCCTCGCATAATGACCTCCTCCCTTACAACGACGACAAATAATATCACTTGTGTGCCCTGTTGATGCCATGGAAGAAGAAGAACGTTGTGCAGGACCCGCAGGTGCGCTCTTGGAAGATAATGGTGGTTGTGCCTGTTTTCTTGTATCACGGCTGGAGGTGGCACCGGATGGAGGTGCTGGTGCAGTTGAAGTAGAAGATGCACGTGGTGTCCATGATGAAGGTCGGCCTGCAGAAAAGTTAGTTCGCCCTAATGCTTGTCGATCCTGCACTTCACGTTCAGCTTTACACGCAAGATGGAATAAACGAGTGATATTAGTATACTCCTTATAGTCTAGAATAGTCTGAATCTCTCTATTTAATCCACCCAGAAAACGTGCAAGCATAGCTTCATTCTCCTCAACAATACCACATCTAATCATGCCAGTTTGTAATTCCTGATAATATTCTTCTACAGAATTTTTCCCTTGTCTTAAACGCTGCAATTTTTGAAGCAATTCACGTTGATAATATGGTGGAACCCAACGCGTACGCATAGCAGTTTTCAAAGCAGCCCAAGTAGTTGGAATAGGATATAATCTACAATGTTCAGACCACCATACACATGCAAAACTAGTGAAAGCACAAACAGCAGCAGCAACTCGTCTCTCCTCAGGATATTGTAAACATGTAAATCGTTGTTCAGTTTCTAACTCCCAAGTAAGATATATATCAGGAACATATCTACCCTCAAATGGTGGAATATTCAATTTC
>NW_021284505.1:0-1483 GCF_002162155.2 Triticum dicoccoides
ATAAAATTCAAATTCAAACTCCATATGTGATTATTCAAATGCCATTCACTTCATTTGTCCTAAACAGTAGTGATAAGTTGTTCTAACATGCATGAAAATGGTACAGATGGATTCCTTGAATTTTTCTGATAATTTTTCATATATAATTTATTTTATTTGGAGTTACGGTTAATTTTCTATGATTTATTGAAGTTTTAGCTATTTTCTGAAATTAATAAATCATTTTAGATTTATTTAAATTCCAGAAAGGAATTATTGCGTCAGCACTAGGTCATGCTGACCTCAGCATAGTCAACAGGGGCTGGTCCGGGTCAAACCTGACCAGTGGGGCCCACTGGTCAGTGACACACCGCTGGCATGAGTCACTGACGTGTGGGGCCAGTCAAAAGCCACGTCAGCAAGTCAAACTGACATCGAGGCCCACATGTCAGTGAGATAGAGAGCTAACAGGGGGTTATTTAACTTAACCCGTGTTTTTAACAGTAGCGGTCCCACATGTCATGCACAAGGGTTTAATTAACTGAGTGATTAGCACCTAACCTAATGCTCCACGTCAGCTAGTGACGCCGGCGACCACGGCGACAGCGAGACCTCGCCGGAGTTGCTCGGGACGGCGCTACAGGCTGCGGTTGGGCACCCTGAGGGCACCAGGAGGGAGCCCGTGCTCCTGCGCATCCAGCGGAGGCAGCGGAAGGTCGCGGGGCGGCCGGGGCTGACGGCGGCGAGCTCGGCAGCGGCGGCCGGAGCTCGGGTTTGGGCGGAGCGAGGGTTTGGGGCGCTAGGGGGCTGGCTGAGGGGCTATGCGGACTCCTGGGGCAGCTAGGAGCACGCTAGGCTCGTCGGACTGGCCGCAACAGCACGTCAGTGCCACGCCCGGCGTCCATGGCGGACGGCGGCGCTCGGTACGGTGGCTAGCATGGCTACTGCACGGGAAAACCAACGGGGAGAGAGGGGAAACGTAGGAGAGCTCACGGAGGGGCTAGCGGAGGAGACGACGAAGTCGGGGAAGCTCTGGACGCGCCGAATCGGTGGAGTCGATCTCCGGGCGCCGGAGGTGAAGACGATGATGCTCCGGTTGATTTCGGCCTCCTCTGATCGCGTGCGTCGGTGGGTAGCTCCACGGGGTCAGGGCGGAGTTCGGTACGCAGAGAGGGGGCGAGGGAGTGGCTGAGGTTGCGGTGGTTGCGAGCGGCGGCGGCGGAGGCGTTCGGGTGTGCGAGAGGGAGAGGCGAAGGAGAGACGAAGGGGACGAGTGAGGGGGTCCAGGGGTTCGAGGCGGCGCCGAGGAGAAGGCCCGAGGCGTCGCGGTGGCGAGGGACGCAGGCAGGCAGGGAGGTGGCGTGTCGCCACGGCGCGCGCGTGCGCTGTCTCCCTCCTCTGCCTACTGGCAGAGGTAGAGGACGACTGGCACCAGGCCAGTGGGCTGGGCTGTCCACTGGGCCAGCCAGGTAAGGCCCAGGTAAGACTCTGTTCTTTTTTTTTT
>NW_021284506.1:0-1034 GCF_002162155.2 Triticum dicoccoides
ATATATATATATATATATATATATATTAGTGGCAAACGTAGAACTAGCCAGCTAATCACAATAAGGAATCATGTTAGTGGCCTCGACGCTGCTTCTCTAGGGTTTGGGGTCGCCTCGACACAACAACGCTTCAAAGGTTTGGGGTGGCCTTGACGACAACGCTCTTTTAACTTGGTAAATTTGGGTGGCCTCGAGAGAGTTAATTTGTCGGGTAGGGGCGCGGTGGGAGGGGGTAGGAGACCAACATCATTTTCTCTCTAGGGTTTGGGTGTCCTCGAGAGTTTTGATCGAGCGAGAGGGCCGAGGGGGGTATATATATCAACCGCCCCTCATGTCGAAGTTATCTCGAGAGGGTTATATTGACAACGACGCGACAACGAAGAGAAAGGAAAATAATTAAGGAAAAGGAAGAAAAGAGGAAGAAGGAAGAAGGAAGAAGAAGAAAAAAAGAGAGGAGAAGAAGAAAGGAATAGAGGAGAAGAAGAAAAAATAGAATTTTTTTTCTATTTTTTCTTCTTCTCCTCTATTCCTTTCTTCTTCTCCTCTTCTTTTTCTTCTTTTTTCCTCTTCTTATTTATTTCTCCTCTTCTTCATCTTCTTATTTTCCTTTTTCCTCTCATTCTTTTTCTTCTTCTTTCTTCCTTCTTCCTTCTTCCTCTTTTCTTCCTTTTCCTTATTTCACTTTAAATTTCTCCTCTACACTAACCTAAAATGCACTAACCTAAAATCGATATCTACTAACAACCTAAATAAAAAATTAATACATATATGAAAAAACATATATAAACAAAAAAATGTTATGAACATTATATTCATACATACATATATATATAGCCACATCCATCCATCATATGAAAAAAATGCAATGAATAAAAAAATACACTTATGAAAAAAAATACTATGAACATGTACACACATATATATATACACATACGAACACATATACACAAAAAATGCAAAAAATTGCTATGGAAATTGCAGGGGCGGCGGGGCGGCGCGCGGCGGCCGCGCAGGACAGGGGCGGCGCGCGCCGG
>NW_021284507.1:0-1396 GCF_002162155.2 Triticum dicoccoides
GCATCATTGCTACTAACATCTTTCAACACAATTTTCTCTAGGAACATATCAAAATAAACACAGGGAAGCAACAACGCGAGCTATTGATCTACAACATAATTTGCAAAATACTACCAGGACTAAGTTCATGATAAATTTAAGTTCAATTAATCATATTACTTAAGAACTCCCACTTAGATAGACATCCCTCTAATCCTCTAAGTGATTACGTGATCCAAATCAACTAAACCATGTCCGATCATCACGTGAGATGGAGTAGTTTCATTGGTGAACATCGCTATGTTGATCATATCTGCTATATGATTCACGCTCGACCTTTTAGTCTTCGTGTTCCGAGGCCATATCTGTATATGCTTGGCTCGTCAAGTATAACCTGAGTATTCTGCATGTGCAACTGTTTTGCACCCGTTGTATTTGAACATAGAGCCTATCACACCCGATCATCACGTGGTGTCTCAGCACGAAGAACTTTCGCAACGGTGCATACTCAGGGAGAACACTTCTTGATAATTAGTGAGAGATCATCTTATAATGCTACCGTCAATCAAAGCAAGATAAGATGCATAAAAGATAAACATCACATGCAATCAATATAAGTGATATGATATGGCCACCATCATCTTGTGCTTGTGATCTCCATCTTCGAAGCACCGTCATGATCACCATCGTCACCGGCGCGACACCTTGATCTCCATCGTAGCATCGTTGTCGTCTCGCCAATCTTATGCTTCCACGACAATCGCTACCGCTTAGTGACAAAGTAAAGCATTACAGCGCGATTGCATTGCATAGAATAAAGCGACAACCATATGGCTCCTGCCAGTTGCCAATAACTTAGTTACAAAACATGATCATCTGATACAATAAAATTTTAGCATCATGTCTTGACCATATCACAGCACAACATGCCCTGCAAAAACAAGTTAGACGTCCTCTACTTTGTTGTTGCAAGTTTTACGTGGCTGCTACGGGCTTAAGCAAGAACCAATCTTACCTACGCATCAAAACCACAACGATAGTTTGTCAAGTTGGTGTTGTTTTAACCTTCGCAAGGCCGGGCGTAGCCACACTCGGTTCAACTAAAGTTGGAGAAACTGTCACCCGCTAGCCACCTTTGTGCAAAGCACGTTGGGAGAACCGGTCTCGCGTAAGCGTACGCGTAATGTCGGTCCGGGCTGCTCTGTCCAACAATACCACCGAACCAAAGTATGACATGCTGGTAAGCAGTATGACTTATATCGCCCACAACTCACTTGTGTTCTACTCCTGCATATAACATCAACATATAAAACCAAGGCTCGGATGCCACTATTGGGGAACTTAGTAATTTCAAAAAAATTCCTACGCACACGCAAGATCATGGTGATGCATAGCAACGAGAGGGGGAGAGTGTGAT
>NW_021284508.1:0-988 GCF_002162155.2 Triticum dicoccoides
CCGCGCACTGTACCGTCCCCGCACGCGCCCCCTATCGCGCTCGTCGCGCCCAGGCGTCGTCCTACCTGTGGTCACCGTCCCGCACGTGCCCGGTGGCCGTGCTCACCGCATGCGCTGACCGCGCCGTTGCTCGCCGTCCGCCCGCGCCCCGCAGCCCCTATCCGGCCAACCGCCCTCGTCCGTGCCCAGCGCCACTCCGCCGCGCCATGCACTCCGGCGTCCGACGCCCGGTGCCCGCGCCCGCGCCCCCTGGGGCCTGCCCCCAAAACTTTGAGAAAGTTAAACGAAACGAAAAATGTATTTGTAAAAATAAATAAATAATAGTAATTAAATTAATTAATTGATTAACCTAATTAATCATGTTAATTAACCTGTTAACTACTTAATTAGTTTAAACTAATCCTGTTAGTCAAATAGGCAGACAACGACAGGGGGCCCCACTCCCTGTTGACTAGTCAAGCATTGACTAGTCAACTGGGACCCCCTGGACCCACAAGTCATCCCTTTGGTACACTTTTGTGTGCACAGATCTGGGTGCACCTAGCTTATAACCTGTTTTTTTTTTGAATTAAAAGTAATTTCAGGAATTGTTTAAATCTTTGAAAATTAATATCAAATAATCCGTAGCTCGGATGAAAATACTTTGTACATGAAAGTTGCTCAGAACGACGAGACGAATCTAAATACGCGGTCCGTTCATCTGTCACATGCCCCTAGCATGCTGAACATGGAACTTTCCCCCTCCGGTCATCTGTCTGACACAGGTCCGGAACCGGGAACACCTTCCCGGTTGATTTCCCCCTTCACCTATAACGTCTAGGACCGCGTTAGAGCACGCTTAGCGCTACGTATCGTCATGTCATGCTTAGTGTTACCTCTGTTTGCTATGTATTTACTGTTTCTTCCCCCTCTTCTCTCCGGTAGACCCCGAGGCCGCTGATGCCCCGGTGATCGACTACGTCGTCGACAACGACCCCTCCTTGCCAGA
>NW_021284509.1:0-709 GCF_002162155.2 Triticum dicoccoides
CGCCATCGGTTGGTCACCTCATCACCACTCAGGCGCCCTGCGTGTCGCCACTCGGTTGGTCACCTCATCACCACTCAGCCGCCCCGCGTCGCCACTCGGTGTGTCATCTCATCACCACTCGGCCGCGCCACGCGTCATCATTTGGTTGGTCGCCTTATCACCACTCGGAAGCCCCGTGCGTAGCCACTCCGCGGGACGCGTCAACTTCACTAGGACGCCCCGCGCGTCGTCACTCCATGGGACGTGTCTACTTCACTCGGACGCCCCGCGCCTCATCACTCCGCAGGACACGTCTACTTCACCCAGACGTCCCGCAAATCGTCACTCCGCGGGACACGTTTACTTCACCCGGTCGCCCCGCGCATCGTCACTCCGTGGGACGCGTCTACTTCACGCGGACGCCCCGTGCATCGTCACTCCGCGGGACGCGTCTACTTCACTCGGACACCCCACGCATCGCCACTTGGTTGGTCACCTAATCACCACTCGACCGCCCGCGGGTCGCCACTTGGTTGGTCACGTCATCACCACTCGGCCGCCCCGCGCGTCGCCATCAGTTGGTCACCTCATCACCACTTGGCCGCCCCGCGTGTCGCCATCGGTTGGTCACCTCATCACCACTCGGCCGCCCCGCGCGTCACCAACGGTGGGTCACCTCCTCACCACTCGGCCGCCCCCGCGCGTTGCCATCGGTTGGTCACCTCATCAC
>NW_021284510.1:0-1907 GCF_002162155.2 Triticum dicoccoides
CACCACCACGCCGTTGTGCTGCTGCTGGATGGAGTCTTCCTCAACCTCTCCCTCTCTCCTTGCTGGATCAAGGCGTGGGAGACGTCACCAGGCTGTACGTGTGTTGAACGCGGAGGTGCCGTCCGTTCGGCACTAGGATCATCGGTGATCTGAATCACGACGAGTACGACTCCATCAACCCCGTTCACTTGAACGCTTCCGCTTAGCGATCTACAAGGGTATGTAGATGCACTCTCCTTCCCCTCGTTGCTGGTTTCTCCATAGATAGATCTTGGTGACACGTAGGAAAATTTTGAATTTCTGCTACGTTCCCCAACAGTGGCATCATGAGCTAGGTCTATTGCATAGTTTCTATGCACGAGTAGAACACAAAGTAGTTGTGGGCGTTGATATTGTTCAATATGCTTACCGTTACTAGTCCAATCTTGTTTCGACGGTATTGTGGGATGAAGCGGCCCGGACCAACCTTACACGTACTCTTACGTGAGACCGGTTCCACCGACAAACATGCACTAGTTGCATAAGGTGGCTGGCAGGTGTCTGTCTCTCCCACTTTAGTCGGATTGGATTCGATGAAAAGGGTCCTTATGAAGGGTAAATATCAATTGGCATATCACGTTGTGGTTTTGCGTAGGTAAGAAACGTTCTTGCTAGAAACCCATAGCAGCCACGTAAAACATGCAAACAACAATTAGAGGACGTCTAACTTGTTTTTGCAGGGTATGCTATGTGATGTGATATGGCCAAAAGGATGTGATGAATAATATATGTGATGTATGAGATTGATCATGTTCTTGTAATAGGAATCACGACTTGCATGTCAATGAGTATGACAACCGGCAGGAGCCATAGGAGTTGTCTTTATTTATTTATGACCTGCGTGTCAACTTAAACGTCATGTAATTACTTTACTTTATTGCTAATGGTAGCCATAGAAGTAGAAGTAATAGTTGGTGAGACAACTTCATGAAGACACGATGATGGAGATCATGATGATGGAGATCATGGTGTCATGCCGGTGACGATGATGATCATGGAGCCCCGAAGATGGAGATCAAAAGGAGCAAAATGATATTGGCCATATCATGTCACTATTTGATTGCATGTGATGTTTATCATGTTTATGCATCTTGTTTACTTAGAATGACGGTAGTAAATAAGATGATCCCTTACAACAATTTCAAGAAGTGTTCTCCCCTAACTGTGCACCGTTGCTACAGTTCGTCGCTTCTAAGCACCACGTGATGATCGGGTGTGATGGATTCTTACGTTCACATACAACGGGTGTTGACGAGCCTAGCATGTACAGACATGGCCTCGGAACACATGCAATACACTTAGGGTTAACTTGACGAGCCTAGCATGTACAGACATGGCCTCGGAACACAGAAGACCGAAAGGTCGAGCATGAGTCGTATAGAAGATACGATCAACATGAAGATGTTCACCGACGTTGGCTAGTCCGTCTCACGTGATGATCGGACACGGCCTAGTTGACTCGGATCATGTAATCACTTAGATGACTAAAGGGATGTCTATCTAAGTGGGAGTTCATAAGATGAACTTAATTATCCTGAACATAGTCAAAAGGTCTTTTGCAAATTATGTCGTAGCTCACGCTATAGTTCTACTGTTTAGATATGTTCCTAGAGAAAAATTAGTTGAAAGTTGATAGTAGCAATTATGCGGACTAGGTCCGTAAATTGAGGATTGTCCTCATTGCTTCATAGAAGGCTTATGTCCTTAATGCACCACTCAGTGTGCTGAACCTCGAACGTCGTCTGTGGATGTTGCGAACATCTGACATACACATTTTGATAACTACGTGATAGTTCAGTTAAACGGTTTAGAATTGAGGCACCGAAGACGTTTTTGAAACGTCACGAAACATATGAGATGTTTTGAGG
>NW_021284511.1:0-4019 GCF_002162155.2 Triticum dicoccoides
GACGGTAGCATTATAAGATGATCCCTCACTAAATTTCAAGGTATAAGTGTTCTCCCTGAGTATGCACCGTTGCTACAGTTCTTCGTGCTGAGACACCACGTGATGATCGGGTGTGATAAGCTCTACGTTCACATACAAACGGGTGCAAGCTAGTTTTGCACGTGCAGAATACTCGGGTTGAACTTGACGAGCCTAGCATATGCAGATATGGCCTCGGAACACTGCAGACCGAAAGGTCGAGCGTGAATCATATAGTAGATATGATCAACATAGAGATGTTCACCATTGAAAACTACTCCATCTCACGTGATGATCGGACATGGTTTAGTTGATTTGGATCACGTGATCATTTAGATGACTAGAGGGATGTCTATCTAAGTGGGAGTTCTCAAGTAATATGATTAATTGACCTTTAATTTATCATGAACTTAATCCTGATAGTATTTTGCAAATTATGTTGTAGATCAATAGCTCGCGTTATAGCTTCCTATGTTTTTATATGTGTTCCTAGAGAAAACTAAGTTGAAAGATGATAGTAGCAATGATGCGGACTAGGTCCGTGATCTGAGGTTTATCCTCATTGCTGCACAGAAGAATTATGTCCTTAATGCACCGTTAGGTGACAGACCTATTGCAGGAGCAGATGCAGACGTTATGAATGTTTGGCTATCTCAATATGATGACTACTTGATAGTTTATTGCACCATACTTTACGGCTTAGAACCGGGAGTTCCAAAACATTTTGAACCACACAGAGCATATGAGATGTTCCAAGAGCTGAAATTAGTATTTCAGACTCATGTCTGTGTCAAGAGGTATGAGACCTCTGACAAGTACTTCACCTAAAAGATGGAGGATGATTGCTCAGCTAGTGAGCATGTGCTCAGAATGTCTGGGTATACAATCGCTTGAATCAAGTGGGAGTTAATCTTCTAGATAAGATAGTGATTGACAGAGTTCTCTAGTCACCATCACCAAGTTAGTAGAACTTAATGATGAACTATAGTATGCAAGAGATGACAAAAACGATTCCCGAGCTATTCGTGGTGCTGAAATTGACAAAGGTGGAAATCAAGAAAGAGCATCAAGTGTTGATGATTGACAAGATCACTAGTTTAAAGAAAAGGGCAAAGGGATAGAAAGGGAACTTCAAGTAGAATGGCAAGCAAGTTGTCACTCCCGAGAAGATGCCCAAAGCTGGACCCAAGCCTGAAACTGAGTGCTTCTGCTGCAAAAGGAAACGGTCACTAGAAGCGAAACTACCCCAAACATTTGGCGGATAAGAAGGATGGCAAAGTGAAGAAAGGTATATTTGATATACAGGTTACTGATGTGTACCTTACTAGTGCTCGTAGTAACCCCTGGGTTTGATACTTGGTTGGTTGCTAAAATTAGTAACTCGAAATAGGAGTTGCAGAATAAATAGAGACTAGTTGAGGATGTAGTGACGATGTGTGTTGGAAGTGGTTCCAAGATTGATATGATCATCATCACACACTCCCTATACTTTCGGGATTAGTGTTGAACCTAAATAAATGTTATTTGGTTCTTGTGTTGAGCATGAATATGATTGATCATGTTTATTGCAATACGGTTATTCATTTAAGACAGAGAATAATTGCTATTCTGTTTACATGAATAAAACCTTCTATGGTCATACACCCAATGTTGATGGTTTATTGAATCTCGATCGTAGTGGTACACATATTCATAATATTGATGCCAAAAGATGTAAAGTTGATAATGATAGTTGTCGGTGGGAGACGACACCTATGGGATCACAAGAATCCCTACTACGATTGCGGGGCGCGGGGTCGTGAGAAGAGCAGGATCAGCAGTCAGCACAAATACACGGGTCGTTTACCCAGGTTCGGGCCGCCAGGATGCGTAATACCCTAGTCTTGCGTTGATGTGTATATCTGTGTACTTGGAGTTCTTGAGCTAGCTACACTGAGCGTAACTTGTCCCAGGGTCCGAATCCTTCTCCTGGATGCCTTGGGCCTCCTTTTATAGGCAAGGGGATCGCCACAGTGGCACACAGGAGGTGGCATCGGGGTACTGTGATTAAGCCTATCGCTTGCCATTATGGGACAAGACGCATTTAATGCGCCTCTGACGTGTCCCCTTCACTTTACCGCCGCTTCACCCCACCTTGACACGCGCCAGGGCCAGCGAGGCGGTCAGCGCCATGTAGGCTGGCAGGCTGCTGAGGTGGCGCGGTGGTAGGGCCTTCACAAAGATTTGCATGCCACCATGTAGGCATGTGCTGAGTTGGCCTGGAAGCCTCATGTCGACAAGTAAGCGCCTGCCCACCTGTTGGGCTGGCAGTTGCATGGGAGCGGTGGTGGAAGCTTGGCGGGCGTGGGACTGGCTGTGGCCCCGCGGATGTGCTCGGCAAGGGACTTGCCGGGGCCCCGGCATGTGTCTTGCCATGGCATTGCGGTCGTCCCTGGCAAGGATCTTGCCGGGGGTCTTGTGCGTCTCCTCGGCAAGGATCTCGCCGAGGTTCATCGTCTTCTAACCCTCTTCTGATTTGGAGTGTTTCTTGTCTTCACAAAGATCTGCATGCCACCGTGGAGGCACCCCCCGAGCCTAGGTCCCAATGTAGTTGGCGGTGTCGGAAAAAACCGGGGCTCAAGGGTGGCGCGCTCCGTTGGCGTCGGGTAAGTCGCCCTGCAAGGTCCTTGCTGGGGCCACGGAGGCCGCCCCGGCAAGGGTCTTGCCGGGGGAAACCGCCTCGCCTTCTGGCTCTTTATGCCTCTGTCTTGGCGTTGCTTTGGCCATCTTGCGGCTTTGATTCCCTGTCTCTGCTCTGCTTAAGCATGGCCGCAGGTGCGGCTTGACTGCCCGTGCACAAGGGGTACAAAGATGCGCCCCTACTTTAGTACACCGGCAGGAGCCCCCGGGCCTGGGCCACATATAAGCGCGAGGCGTTGTTGGGCTAGGCCCAAAAACGATGCGCGGGCAGGTGGGGCCATTTTACTTGGGGTGATTTTTCCGCCCGCTGCTCTCTCCCATGACCCGAGTTGCATGCGTGACGTGGGGATCGCGCGCGCGGGTGATCGAAGCATGGTTGCGTCATCCTACGGTGAATAGTAAAGAGGCAGCTTGCATGTCCCTTCGAGAATGCAGGGCCGCTGCTCATTTACTCTCCTTACCTGGAAACCGTCGCTCCACGTGTCCCATTACGCCCGTCTCTTGCTCCACGTACACCGCATGCATGACACAGGGCGAATGATAGGCACACAGAATATGGGAAGACGTGCGTGCATGGGTCGATACCCACGCGCCTTCAATTGGGTGGGGAGGGCGGTCGATGGCCTCGCCCGCTGTCACCTTAATGAGCCGGATTTGCTGAGAGGGGCGGCCGAGCCCCGATCCCGTACCTTTATAAGGAGGGGAGCGGGAGGGATGGCGCCTCTCAGTCCTTCGCCATCTGCCTCTCCCCATCCCTGCTCCTTCCTTCCTTCTTCGATGGCGAGAGGGCGCGCTGATGCTTCATCGGTGGCGGCGAGGGTCTCTGCCCGACAATGCGTCGCTCCTCCCCAAGAGCTGGTGGCGGCGGAGCCGGCCGCAAGGGGAAGGGGGAGGGGACGAGGCCGAGGCCACATTGGTGCTCGGGGAAGAGGAGGACGGGGCGGCGTGTTGGCCTCGCCTCCGCCAGCGGTCCTTCCCCCAATGGAGGGCCACGTCGGGGACAACCCTTGCAAGTTCTTCATCAGGCTGCACTGGCCGATGCACCATCGTCTCCCGACCCCATTCGCTCGGGAGATGGAGCTTGACCCACCGCAGGCGCTGAGGCTGCACATGAGGGGCTGCAGGAACAGCGGCACGTGGGCTGACGTCGACCCCCTCACATCATGTATCTTCGCCGCGGGTGGAAGACCTTCGCTTGCATCCATGATACGTCTCCATCGGATCTATAATTTTTGATTGTTTCATGCCAATATTATTCAACTTTCATATACTTTTGGCAACTTTTTATACTATTTTTGGGACTAACATATTGATCTAGTGCC
>NW_021284512.1:0-4019 GCF_002162155.2 Triticum dicoccoides
GACGGTAGCATTATAAGATGATCCCTCACTAAATTTCAAGGTATAAGTGTTCTCCCTGAGTATGCACCGTTGCTACAGTTCTTCGTGCTGAGACACCACGTGATGATCGGGTGTGATAAGCTCTACGTTCACATACAAACGGGTGCAAGCTAGTTTTGCACGTGCAGAATACTCGGGTTGAACTTGACGAGCCTAGCATATGCAGATATGGCCTCGGAACACTGCAGACCGAAAGGTCGAGCGTGAATCATATAGTAGATATGATCAACATAGAGATGTTCACCATTGAAAACTACTCCATCTCACGTGATGATCGGACATGGTTTAGTTGATTTGGATCACGTGATCATTTAGATGACTAGAGGGATGTCTATCTAAGTGGGAGTTCTCAAGTAATATGATTAATTGACCTTTAATTTATCATGAACTTAATCCTGATAGTATTTTGCAAATTATGTTGTAGATCAATAGCTCGCGTTATAGCTTCCTATGTTTTTATATGTGTTCCTAGAGAAAACTAAGTTGAAAGATGATAGTAGCAATGATGCGGACTAGGTCCGTGATCTGAGGTTTATCCTCATTGCTGCACAGAAGAATTATGTCCTTAATGCACCGTTAGGTGACAGACCTATTGCAGGAGCAGATGCAGACGTTATGAATGTTTGGCTATCTCAATATGATGACTACTTGATAGTTTATTGCACCATACTTTACGGCTTAGAACCGGGAGTTCCAAAACATTTTGAACCACACAGAGCATATGAGATGTTCCAAGAGCTGAAATTAGTATTTCAGACTCATGTCTGTGTCAAGAGGTATGAGACCTCTGACAAGTACTTCACCTAAAAGATGGAGGATGATTGCTCAGCTAGTGAGCATGTGCTCAGAATGTCTGGGTATACAATCGCTTGAATCAAGTGGGAGTTAATCTTCTAGATAAGATAGTGATTGACAGAGTTCTCTAGTCACCATCACCAAGTTAGTAGAACTTAATGATGAACTATAGTATGCAAGAGATGACAAAAACGATTCCCGAGCTATTCGTGGTGCTGAAATTGACAAAGGTGGAAATCAAGAAAGAGCATCAAGTGTTGATGATTGACAAGATCACTAGTTTAAAGAAAAGGGCAAAGGGATAGAAAGGGAACTTCAAGTAGAATGGCAAGCAAGTTGTCACTCCCGAGAAGATGCCCAAAGCTGGACCCAAGCCTGAAACTGAGTGCTTCTGCTGCAAAAGGAAACGGTCACTAGAAGCGAAACTACCCCAAACATTTGGCGGATAAGAAGGATGGCAAAGTGAAGAAAGGTATATTTGATATACAGGTTACTGATGTGTACCTTACTAGTGCTCGTAGTAACCCCTGGGTTTGATACTTGGTTGGTTGCTAAAATTAGTAACTCGAAATAGGAGTTGCAGAATAAATAGAGACTAGTTGAGGATGTAGTGACGATGTGTGTTGGAAGTGGTTCCAAGATTGATATGATCATCATCACACACTCCCTATACTTTCGGGATTAGTGTTGAACCTAAATAAATGTTATTTGGTTCTTGCGTTGAGCATGAATATGATTGATCATGTTTATTGCAATACGGTTATTCATTTAAGACAGAGAATAATTGCTATTCTGTTTACATGAATAAAACCTTCTATGGTCATACACCCAATGTTGATGGTTTATTGAATCTCGATCGTAGTGGTACACATATTCATAATATTGATGCCAAAAGATGTAAAGTTGATAATGATAGTTGTCGGTGGGAGACGACACCTATGGGATCACAAGAATCCCTACTACGATTGCGGGGCGCGGGGTCGTGAGAAGAGCAGGATCAGCAGTCAACACAAATACACGGGTCGTTTACCCAGGTTCGGGCCGCCAGGATGCGTAATACCCTAGTCTTGCGTTGATGTGTATATCTGTGTACTTGGAGTTCTTGAGCTAGCTACACTGAGCGTAACTTGTCCCAGGGTCCGAATCCTTCTCCTGGATGCCTTGGGCCTCCTTTTATAGGCAAGGGGATCGCCACAGTGGCACACAGGAGGTGGCATCGGGGTACTGTGATTAAGCCTATCGCTTGCCATTATGGGACAAGACGCATTTAATGCGCCTCTGACGTGTCCCCTTCACTTTACCGCCGCTTCACCCCACCTTGACACGCGCCAGGGCCAGCGAGGCGGTCAGCGCCATGTAGGCTGGCAGGCTGCTGAGGTGGCGCGGTGGTAGGGCCTTCACAAAGATTTGCATGCCACCATGTAGGCATGTGCTGAGTTGGCCTGGAAGCCTCATGTCGACAAGTAAGCGCCTGCCCACCTGTTGGGCTGGCAGTTGCATGGGAGCGGTGGTGGAAGCTTGGCGGGCGTGGGACTGGCTGTGGCCCCGCGGATGTGCTCGGCAAGGGACTTGCCGGGGCCCCGGCATGTGTCTTGCCATGGCATTGCGGTCGTCCCTGGCAAGGATCTTGCCGGGGGTCTTGTGCGTCTCCTCGGCAAGGATCTCGCCGAGGTTCATCGTCTTCTAACCCTCTTCTGATTTGGAGTGTTTCTTGTCTTCACAAAGATCTGCATGCCACCGTGGAGGCACCCCCCGAGCCTAGGTCCCAATGTAGTTGGCGGTGTCGGAAAAAACCGGGGCTCAAGGGTGGCGCGCTCCGTTGGCGTCGGGTAAGTCGCCCTGCAAGGTCCTTGCTGGGGCCACGGAGGCCGCCCCGGCAAGGGTCTTGCCGGGGGAAACCGCCTCGCCTTCTGGCTCTTTATGCCTCTGTCTTGGCGTTGCTTTGGCCATCTTGCGGCTTTGATTCCCTGTCTCTGCTCTGCTTAAGCATGGCCGCAGGTGCGGCTTGACTGCCCGTGCACAAGGGGTACAAAGATGCGCCCCTACTTTAGTACACCGGCAGGAGCCCCCGGGCCTGGGCCACATATAAGCGCGAGGCGTTGTTGGGCTAGGCCCAAAAACGATGCGCGGGCAGGTGGGGCCATTTTACTTGGGGTGATTTTTCCGCCCGCTGCTCTCTCCCATGACCCGAGTTGCATGCGTGACGTGGGGATCGCGCGCGCGGGTGATCGAAGCATGGTTGCGTCATCCTACGGTGAATAGTAAAGAGGCAGCTTGCATGTCCCTTCGAGAATGCAGGGCCGCTGCTCATTTACTCTCCTTACCTGGAAACCGTCGCTCCACGTGTCCCATTACGCCCGTCTCTTGCTCCACGTACACCGCATGCATGACACAGGGCGAATGATAGGCACACAGAATATGGGAAGACGTGCGTGCATGGGTCGATACCCACGCGCCTTCAATTGGGTGGGGAGGGCGGTCGATGGCCTCGCCCGCTGTCACCTTAATGAGCCGGATTTGCTGAGAGGGGCGGCCGAGCCCCGATCCCGTACCTTTATAAGGAGGGGAGCGGGAGGGATGGCGCCTCTCAGTCCTTCGCCATCTGCCTCTCCCCATCCCTGCTCCTTCCTTCCTTCTTCGATGGCGAGAGGGCGCGCTGATGCTTCATCGGTGGCGGCGAGGGTCTCTGCCCGACAATGCGTCGCTCCTCCCCAAGAGCTGGTGGCGGCGGAGCCGGCCGCAAGGGGAAGGGGGAGGGGACGAGGCCGAGGCCACATTGGTGCTCGGGGAAGAGGAGGACGGGGCGGCGTGTTGGCCTCGCCTCCGCCAGCGGTCCTTCCCCCAATGGAGGGCCACGTCGGGGACAACCCTTGCAAGTTCTTCATCAGGCTGCACTGGCCGATGCACCATCGTCTCCCGACCCCATTCGCTCGGGAGATGGAGCTTGACCCACCGCAGGCGCTGAGGCTGCACATGAGGGGCTGCAGGAACAGCGGCACGTGGGCTGACGTCGACCCCCTCACATCATGTATCTTCGCCGCGGGTGGAAGACCTTCGCTTGCATCCATGATACGTCTCCATCGGATCTATAATTTTTGATTGTTTCATGCCAATATTATTCAACTTTCATATACTTTTGGCAACTTTTTATACTATTTTTGGGACTAACATATTGATCTAGTGCC
>NW_021284513.1:0-2115 GCF_002162155.2 Triticum dicoccoides
TCATTGCCAAAGTTACCAGGACGAGGTGCATAAGTTATAAGGTTTACGATGTGTGTGACACCATGCTATTTGCACAAAATTTCATCAACACCCCCACCCCTTTCGTCACGAAAGTTTGGACTGGGGTACAGAAGTTATCAAGTCTGCAATGTGTGAGTCATCATGCTATACACACACAAAAGTTACCGGGGTATATTTCATCAACCCACCACCCTTCCGGTCGCTAAAGTTACCAGAACCTGGGTGCATAAGTTATCAAGTATCTGATGTGTGAGTTAATTACCATCCTATTCATACAAAAAAGTATCATGTGTACATTTACACTAGTTTTTTTGGGGTCAGAAATTAATCTATCATGTTTGTGGTGCGTATAATTATCGGGCTCATTAAAGAGAATTTACCGAGGGATGGCACATGAGAAAATGACTAATGTTGGAATCCTATAGAAGCAAAACATTTATTTCTCTAGAAAAGTGTTCATCACTACAAAAAAGAGACATGTGGAGTACAAAACACGTTGGATCAGTTATTAAAAAACTTGAAGCAAATGGTCTTGTCCTCTTGTCAAAGGCACTGTGGTCTTCTTGTATCGTTGTCGTTTAGTAAGGTATAAGTACAAATTAACCTGTACATGAAACATAACAGATTCTCATCTCAGCTGATAGCGCGTCATGACCACAACCAACAGGTTGTGTCTTTGAATCCTAGTAGTGGCCCTATTTTTTTCTGAGCTCTTTTTACGCACGAGAGTAGAAGCGAGCGGCTCCAGAATCATGCAAATCTGTCGCTAACTTCCAGTCGATTGGAAGTTAGCTTTCTCGTTCAACAAAATAATCCCTTCGATCAAAGTTACCGTGGTGTACGTAAGTTATTAAATTTGTGGTGCATCTATTATCATGTTATTTACGGAGAAGTTTTACAGGGGAGTATGTTTGAAAAACTTATTTTTTTTCATGAGTCAAAGTTATCAAGGTGTTTGGATGTAATTTGCCAGGTATGGGGTACATAAGTTATCATGCAATTACATAGTAGTTACTAGGGGATGTTTGAACCAACTATTTCCCTGGTTCAAAGTTACCGCATTATTTATACGTAAGTTATCAGATACTCGTGTGTATATTATCATACTATTTACACGGAAGTTGTCGAGTTGTGTAATTGGTCTCGGTTAGTGATCATACATAGTTTTTTTAGTGTACTTTGTTTTTGAGGAACCTGCTTGATGCGTGGTCATTCAGAAGCACACATGGTCAAGCATAAACATTCTAATTTAATATTTTTGCATGATTGGTTCGGCTAGCCTAGTCGGTAGTAGGATTATGATTCAACTTGAAGATCTAAAGTTCAAATCTCCCCTCACGCGATTTTTTAACCATTTTTAAACCTTAAAAATTGTAAAATGAAAGAGCGGCATGAGCGGGATCATTAACGAGAAAACTGGTTTAGAAGGAAAGAGTGGGCGGGGTCAATGGGATAAGAAGGAAAGAGATTAAAAGGAAGGATCAGATGGGATCAGCGGGATTAATAGGAAAGATCGGATGGGGTCAGCGGGATTAAAGGGAAAAAGCGGATGGGGTCAGCGGGATTAAAGGGAAAAAGCGGATGGGGCAGCCGGTTTGGCTGGAAAATAGCTTTCTGATTCTCTAAGTTATCTAGGTTACCGTGGTTATCGAGAGTAATATGTATTCTTTTTTTTGCTGGTGTGGACATTTCAGTATTTTTTTTAACTGAAACATATTTTACCTTTGATTCCATAATCTGAAATCCTAGCGGCTAGACCATGTACTAGGACGGAGACATGCACATGCAACCAACGTGAAGAGCAGATATGCACGACCATCTCCTCACTGCATGGGTCACATCGTGTTCCTTGATGTCCTCTTTTTTTAATACAGTACAGACGCAAACGCTCATATACACGTGAATACACGCACCCCTATAAACGCACACACGCACAACCTACCCTTATGATACGTCGCTGGCATATCATCCTAAAATTTACGAAGGCATCGTAGGCAGCTCGTCGTCGATAGGAACGTCTCCTCCCATTGAATGCGCATCGCCGGAAATACAGAAATAAATACAGGAATAAATGCGAACAACAGGATTTAAACC
>NW_021284514.1:0-1783 GCF_002162155.2 Triticum dicoccoides
AGCATAGGTTTCTCTAAACCAGTGTCATCTCAACGGAATTACGTGGTACCCTATTTAAAGTGAATGTGGTTGTCTCTAATGCCTAACCCATGAACAATAGTGGTAATTAGATAAGAGACATCATGGTACGCACCATATCCAATAGGGTGCAACTATGATGTTCGGACACACCATCACACTATGGTGTTTCAGGCGGTATTAATTGCGAAACAATTTCCACAATGTCTTAATTGTGTGCCAAAACTCGTAACTCAGATATTCATCTCTATGATCATATCATAGACATTTTATCCTCCTGTCACAATGATCTTCTACTTCACTCTGAAATTACTTGAACCATTCAATAATTCAGACTTGTGTTTCATCAAGTAAATATTCTCAACATCTACTCGAATCATCTGTGAAGTAAGAACATAACAATATTCATTGCATGCCTCAGCACTCATTGGACTGCACACATCAAAATGTATTACTTCCAACAAGTTGCTTTCTGGTTCCATTTTACTGAAACCGAGGCTTTCAGTCATCTTGCCCATGTGGTATGATTTGCATGTCTCAAGTGATTCAAAATGAAGTGAGTTCAAATGGTCCATCTGCATGGAGTTTCTTCATGCATATACACCAATAGACATGGTTCGCATGTCTTAAACTTTTCAAAAATGAGTGAGTCCAAAGATCCATCAACATGGAGCTTCTTCATGCGTTTTACACCATTATGACTTACATGGCAGTGCCACAAGTAAGTGGTACTATCATTACTATCTTATATCTTTTGGCATGAAAATGTGTATCACTACGATCGAGATTCAATAAACCATTCATTTAGGTGCAAGACCATTGAAGGTATTATTCAAATAAACAGAGTAACCATTATTCTCCTTAAATGAATAACCGTATTGCGATAGACATAATCCAATCATGTCTATTCTCAACGCAAACACCAAATCTCGATGGTAGAGGGAGCGTGCGATGCTTGATCACATCAACCTTGGAAATACTTCCAACACATATCGTCAGCTCACCTTTAGCTAGTCTCCGTTTATTCTGTAGCTTTTATTTCGAGTTACTAACACTTAGCAACCGAACCGGTATCTAGCACCCTGGTGCTACTAGGAGTACTAGTGAAGTACACATTAACATAATGTATATCCAATATACTTCTATCGACCTTGCCAGCCTTCTCATCTACCAAGTATCTAGGGTATCTCTGCTCCAGTGGCTGTTCCCCTTATTATAGAAGCACTCAGTCTCGGGTTTGGGTTCAACCTTGGGTTTCTTCACTAGAGCAGCAGCTGATTTGCCGTTTCATGAAGTATCCCTTCTTGCCCTTGCCCTTCTTGAAACTAGTGGTTTCACCAACCATCAACAATTGATGCTCCTTCTTGATTTCTACTTTCGCGGTGTCAAACATCACGAATACCTCAAGGATCATCATATCTATCCCTGATATGTTATAGTTCATCACGAAGCTCTAGCAGCTTGGTGGTAATGACTTTGGAGATACATCACTATCTCATCTGGAAGATTAACTCCCACTCGATTCAAGTGATTGTTGCACTCAGACAATCTGAGCACAAGCTCAACGATTGAGCTTTTCTCCGTTAGTTTGCAGACTAAGAAAATCGTCGGAGGTCTTATACCTCTTGACGTGGGCACGAGCCTGAAATCCTAATTTCAGCCCTTGAAACATCTCATATGTTCCGCGACGTTTTGAAAACGTCTTTGGTGCCTCTACTTAAACCATTTTAACTGAACTATCACGTAGTTATCAAAACGTGTATGT
>NW_021284515.1:0-1783 GCF_002162155.2 Triticum dicoccoides
AGCATAGGTTTCTCTAAACCAGTGTCATCTCAACGGAATTACGTGGTACCCTATTTAAAGTGAATGTGGTTGTCTCTAATGCCTAACCCATGAACAATAGTGGTAATTAGATAAGAGACATCATGGTACGCACCATATCCAATAGGGTGCAACTATGATGTTCGGACACACCATCACACTATGGTGTTTCAGGCGGTATTAATTGCGAAACAATTTCCACAATGTCTTAATTGTGTGCCAAAACTCGTAACTCAGATATTCATCTCTATGATCATATCATAGACATTTTATCCTCCTGTCACAATGATCTTCTACTTCACTCTGAAATTACTTGAACCATTCAATAATTCAGACTTGTGTTTCATCAAGTAAATATTCTCAACATCTACTCGAATCATCTGTGAAGTAAGAACATAACAATATTCACTGCATGCCTCAGCACTCATTGGACTGCACACATCAAAATGTATTACTTCCAACAAGTTGCTTTCTGGTTCCATTTTACTGAAACCGAGGCTTTCAGTCATCTTGCCCATGTGGTATGATTTGCATGTCTCAAGTGATTCAAAATGAAGTGAGTTCAAATGGTCCATCTGCATGGAGTTTCTTCATGCATATACACCAATAGACATGGTTCGCATGTCTTAAACTTTTCAAAAACGAGTGAGTCCAAAGATCCATCAACATGGAGCTTCTTCATGCGTTTTACACCATTATGACTTACATGGCAGTGCCACAAGTAAGTGGTACTATCATTACTATCTTATATCTTTTGGCATGAAAATGTGTATCACTACGATCGAGATTCAATAAACCATTCATTTAGGTGCAAGACCATTGAAGGTATTATTCAAATAAACAGAGTAACCATTATTCTCCTTAAATGAATAACCGTATTGCGATAGACATAATCCAATCATGTCTATTCTCAACGCAAACACCAAATCTCGATGGTAGAGGGAGCGTGCGATGCTTGATCACATCAACCTTGGAAATACTTCCAACACATATCGTCAGCTCACCTTTAGCTAGTCTCCGTTTATTCTGTAGCTTTTATTTCGAGTTACTAACACTTAGCAACCGAACCGGTATCTAGCACCCTGGTGCTACTAGGAGTACTAGTGAAGTACACATTAACATAATGTATATCCAATATACTTCTATCGACCTTGCCAGCCTTCTCATCTACCAAGTATCTAGGGTATCTCTGCTCCAGTGGCTGTTCCCCTTATTATAGAAGCACTCAGTCTCGGGTTTGGGTTCAACCTTGGGTTTCTTCACTAGAGCAGCAGCTGATTTGCCGTTTCATGAAGTATCCCTTCTTGCCCTTGCCCTTCTTGAAACTAGTGGTTTCACCAACCATCAACAATTGATGCTCCTTCTTGATTTCTACTTTCGCGGTGTCAAACATCACGAATACCTCAAGGATCATCATATCTATCCCTGATATGTTATAGTTCATCACGAAGCTCTAGCAGCTTGGTGGTAATGACTTTGGAGATACATCACTATCTCATCTGGAAGATTAACTCCCACTCGATTCAAGTGATTGTTGCACTCAGACAATCTGAGCACAAGCTCAACGATTGAGCTTTTCTCCGTTAGTTTGCAGACTAAGAAAATCGTCGGAGGTCTTATACCTCTTGACGTGGGCACGAGCCTGAAATCCTAATTTCAGCCCTTGAAACATCTCATATGTTCCGCGACGTTTTGAAAACGTCTTTGGTGCCTCTACTTAAACCATTTTAACTGAACTATCACGTAGTTATCAAAACGTGTATGT
>NW_021284516.1:0-950 GCF_002162155.2 Triticum dicoccoides
AATACCAATCTTCACCTTCTTCACCATATCATCAAGAAGTTGGGCTTGGCGAATCTGGTCTTCTAAGGTAGGAGAGACTTGAAGGTTGGCGAGGAAACCTTGAGGAACAACTTGCAGATTAAGTTTGCGGAAAGCTTCACAAAGCTCGGGTTGGTAAGGCTTGAGAATCAGACTGTTGCAATATGCTTTTCTGCTCAACGCGTCAGCAATCACATTAGCCTTGCCTGGAGTATACTCGATACTCGGATTGTACTCTTGAATCATTTCGACCCATCGAGTCTGCCTGAGGTTGAGATTAGGCTGAGTGAAGATGTACTTGAGACTCTTGTGATCAGTGAAAATATCCACTTTCCTTCCCAATAGAAGATGTCTCCAAGTCAACAAAGCGTGCACAACTGCCGCCAACTCGAGATCATGAGTGGGGTAGTTCTTCTCATTAGGTTTCAACTGGCGAGAGGTATAAGAAACAACTTTCTTCTCTTGCATCAGTACAGCACCGAGACCTTGGAGAGAGGTATCACAAAAGACCTCGTACGGCTTGGTTTCATCAGGCGGAGTCAGAACTGGAGCAGTGATCAATTTCTCTTTCAAAGTGTTGAAAGCAATATCACACTCCGGAGACCAAACGTACTTGACGTGCTTCTGAAGAAGATTTGAGAGAGGCTTGGCGATCTTAGAAAAGTTTTCAACGAATCTTCTGCAATAGCTTGCGAGACCGAGGAAACTGCGGAGTTGCTTTACGTTCTGAGGAGGTTCCCAATTCACGATTGCAGACACCTTCTCAGGATTCACGGAAATGCCCTTGGCAGAGATGATATGACCAAGATAAAGAACCTCATCGAGCCAAAATTCACACTTGGAGAACTTGGCGTAGAACTGATGTTCCCTGAGCTTGTCAAGTACCAAACGCAAGTGCTTGGCATGATCTTTCTTGTTCTTCGAGAAAACCA
>NW_021284517.1:0-2040 GCF_002162155.2 Triticum dicoccoides
CACACTAAACGATCGGGTGCTAAGCTAATGGATTGGGTCATGTCAATCACATCATTCTCCTAATAATGTGATCCCGTTAATCAAATGACAACACATGTCTATTGTTAGGAAACATAACCATCTTTGATTAATGAGCTAGTCAAGTAGAGGCATACTAGTGACGTTTAGTTTGTCTATGTATTCACACAAGTATTATGTTTCTGGATAATACAATTCTAGCATGAATAATAAACATTTATCATGATATAAGGAAATAAAATAATAACATTATTATTGCCTCTAGGGCATATTTCCTTCAGTCTCCCACTTGCACTAGAGTCAATAATCTAGATTACACAGTAATGATTCTAACACCCATGGAGCATTGGTGCTGATCATGTTTTGCTCATGGAAGAGGCTTAGTCAATGGGTCTGCAACATTCAGATCCGTATGTATCTTGCAAATCTCTATGTCTCCCACCTGGACTAGATCCCGGATGGAATTGAAGCGTCTCTTGATGTGCTTGGTTCTCTTGTGAAATCTGGATTCCTTTGCCAAGGCAATTGCACCAGTATTGTCACAAAAGATTTTCATTGGACCCGATGCACTAGGTATGACACCTAGATCGGATATGAACTCCTTCATCCAGACTCCTTCATTTGTTGCTTCCAAAGCAGCTATGTACTCTGCTTCACATGTAGATCCCGCCACAACGCTTTGTTTAGAACTGCACCAACTAACAGCTCCACCGTTCAATGTAAACACGTATCCGGTTTGCGATTTAGAATCGTCCGGATCAGTGTCAAAGCTTGCATCAACGTAACCATTTATGATGAGCTCTTTGTCACCTCCATATATGAGAAACATATCCTTAGTCCTTTTCAGGTATTTCAGGATGTTCTTGACAGCTGTCCAGTGATCCACTCCTGGATTACCTTGGTACCTCCCTGCTAGACTTATAGCAAGACACACATGAGGTCTGGTACACAGCATTGCATACATGATAGAGCCTATGGCTGAAGCATAGGGAACATCTTTCATTTTCTCTCTATCTTCTGCATTGGTTGGGCATTGAGTCTTACTCAATTTCACACCTTGTAACACAGGCAAGAATCCTTTCTTTGCTTGATCCATTTTGAACTTTTTCAAAACTTTGTCAAGGTATGTGCTTTGTGAAAGTCCAATTAAGCATCTTGATCTGTCTCTATAGATCTTAATGCCCAATATGTAAGCAGCTTCACCGAGGTCTTTCATCGAAAAACTCTTATTCAAGTATCCCTTTATGCTATCCAGAAATTCTATATCATTTCCGATTAGTAATATGTCATCTACATATTATATCTGAAATGCTACAGAGCTCCCACTCACTTTCTTGTAAATACAGGCTTCTCCAAAAGTCTGTACAAAACCAAATGCTTTGATCACACTATCAAAGCATTTATTCCAACTCCGAGAGGCTTGCACCAGTCCATAAATGGATCGCTGGAGCTTGCACACTTTGTTAGCTCCCTTTGGATCGACAAAACCTTCCAGGTGCATCATATACAACTCTTCTTGCAGAAATCCATTCAGGAATGGAGTTTTGACATCCATCTGCCAAATTTCATAATCATAAAATGCGGCAATTGCTAACATGATTCAGACAGACTTAAGCATCGCTACGGGTGAGAAGGTCTCATCGTAGTCAATCCCTTGAACTTGTCGAAAACCTTTTGCAACAAGTCGAGCTTTCTAGACAGTAACATTACCGTCAGCATCAGTCTTCTTCTTAAAGATCCATGTATTCTCAATTGCTTGACGATCATTGGGCAAGTCAACCAAAGTCCATACTTTGTTCTCATACATGGATCCCATCACAGATTTCATGGCTTCAAGCCATTTTGCGGAATATGGGCTCACCATCGCTTCTCCATAGTTCGTAGGTTCATCATGATCTAGTATCATGACTTCCAGAATAGGATTACCGTACCACTCTGGTGCGGATCTTACTCTGGTTGATCTACGAGGTTCAGTAGTATGTTGTTCTGAACTTTCATGATCATCATCATTAGCTTCCTCAC
>NW_021284518.1:0-1602 GCF_002162155.2 Triticum dicoccoides
GTAGCACGTCCATCGCAGCACCACCCGTGTCGCCGGTCGCAGCTCTCAGCGTCACCACTCACACCCGTTGAAGCTTTTTTTTGTCGGTTGAAGTTTTCTTTTTGGTGTCGGTTGAAGCTTTTTTCCATCGCCGACGCTTGCTGCACAGGGTTGCATGAACGATTGCCACCAGTCATCACCATTAAAATGGATGTAAAAAAAACTCGCTGGTTGTAGCAAAAGACAACGGTGGTTGCAACAAAAATTGCCGTTGCCGTTGTCTCGGGTTGCATCTCTGCCATGAATTTATGTAACAAATTTTCACGTCGGTTGTAGAAAAATTCAACGACGGTTGCAACAGAAATTCTTGTCCCCGTCGTCGCGTCGTAGCTCCACCATGAGTCGACGGTGCAAAAATTGTCGCCGGTTCCAGCATGCCGCGACGTTGGTTCCAGCATGCAATCACCACGGTCGCAACATGCAACACCCCCGCCTGCCCTTGAGCTCGCAGAACCGTGATGGTGTGGGCATGGCCATGGTCACCACGGTTACAACATAGCGGACAAACGGATGCATGGTCACCACGGTTACAACATAGCGGACAAACGGATGCAGTCTGTGGTAGCAACTCTTTCCCCAACCCACCTCGGAGCTTCAGCGAGCAGTTGGTGAAGATAAAGTATCGAAGACCACCTGTGTGTGCTCCTCATTTTTTTTCAAGAATCAGATGGGATCTTTGTGTGGAAGAAGATAAGAGAAAGGGCTGAAGACTGAACGAGCGGCCGTGATGGGCCAAGGGCACGTGATGGGCTGAGAAAGGGAAAACCAACAATGCAAACATGGATCCGGGAGATGCTGAGCGGGATGGCTACACGATCAAGCGGTGCGCGCATGATCGGATGAAGCTTCGGCCGGTCCGCCGGTATGCAACGTTTCCCTTAGATCAATGTATCAGGTGAAGCATTCGGTAGCAAGATGTGAATTTGTTCCTACAAAACTGCTGGTAGAACTCTCTATCTGATTTTTGGCGATGCAACGAACTCCTCCAATATCCATCGATAAAAAATACTTCCAACTACATGAGCAATGTGCGTAACCTAAAGTAGAGGCAACGACGACCAACAGACAACCCCTCATCACACGAGAAACCTCCCGCCAAAATAGATGTAACCAGCCGGTAACGGCGGACCTCGAGCCAAGTTCAACTTTCAAGCAGAAAATTCACACAAAATAACTAAAGACGGCACCTAAAGAGGGCCGCTTAATATTCGATACACATATTGTTTAACCTGTCTATTACAATGACCAAATGACCGGACCTGACTTTATATATTATTCGACCTCTAGAAACTTGCCTAACAAGTTGACTGAATACTTGGAGCGCCTCTAGTAGCAGCTTAGGATTCTTCGGTTAATCTCAAGAAAGTAGTACTCAAGTGCGTGTACAACTTGGACTACTTTTGGACGTGGCAACCAAAAGAAACAACCAAATTGATACACACCTTGATCGAACGTGCTAGTGTATGTATCATTTGCATGCACATGCATGTATTGGACTCCTTGTACATGCACTAGTAATCATGCACGTGCAATGCACGTATTAAAATAACACACATACTCCCT
>NW_021284519.1:0-1327 GCF_002162155.2 Triticum dicoccoides
TGAGCGATTTCCATGATTGACGAACCCCGTGGTGCGTTTATGTATAGTTGATCAATAACCCTAGGTTTTACCGATTCAGGGCTCTTTCATGGACTATAACTCACCATTTTGCAGTCCCCAAGCGATTTCCATGCTTGTCGAATCCCAAGATGTGCTTACGTGCTGGTCGTCAAGATTCGCAGATTGGGCCGATTCTGGCCCGTTTCTTGGACTATTACTCAGTTTTGGGGTCCCGAAGTGATTTCCACGATCGACGAACACCGGGGTGCGTTTACGTGTCGGTCATCAACACTCATAGTTTTGGCCGATTCTGGTACGTTTTGTGCACTGTTACTCACCGTTTTGGGGTCCCGGAGCGATTACCATGATTGACGATCCCTGGGGTGCGTTTACGTGCCCGTCGTCAACCCTCATAGTTTTGGCCAATTCTGACCCGTTTCGTGGACTATTACTCACTGTTTTGCCATCCCAAAGCGATTTCCATAGTTATTGAACCCTAAGATGCGCTTACATGTCGCTCATCAACAGTCACAGTTTTGGTCGATTCAGGCCCGTTTTGTGGACAATTACTCACTTTTTTGGGGTCCCAGAGTGATTTCTATGATTAACGAACCCCGGGGTGCGTTTACGTGTCAGGCATCAACACTCGCGGTTTTTGACGATTCTGGTCCGTTTCATGGACTATTACTCACTGTTTTGCGGTCACGAAGCGATTTCCATAGTTGTTGAAGCCCAAGGTGCGCTTACGTGTCGGTCATCAACTCTCATAGTATTTGCCAATTCTGGCCCGTTTCGTGGACTATTACTGACTGTTTTGGGGTCTCGGAGTGATTTCCACGATTAACAAACCCCGTGGTGCGTTTAAGTGTCGGTCATCAACACTCGTGGTTTTTGTCGATTCTGGCCCGTTTCCTGGACTATTACTCACCTTTTTGGGGTCCCAAAGCGATTTCCATGGATGTCGAACCCCAAGGTGCGATTACGTGTCGGTCATCAACAATCGCAGTTTCGGCCGATTCTGGCCCGTTTCTTGGACTATTACTCAGCTTTGGGGTCACGTAGTGATTTCCACGACCGACGAACACCGGTGTGTTTATGTGTCGGTCATCAACATTTGGAGTTTTGGCCGATTTTGGCCCGTTACATGGACTATTACTCACTGATTTTGGGTCCCTGAGCGATTTCCATGATTGACGAACCCCGTGGTGCGTTTATGTATAGTTGATCAATAACCCTAGGTTTTACCGATTCAGGGCTCTTTCATGGACTATAACTCACCATTTTGCAGTCCCCAAGCGATTTCCATGCTTGTCGAACCCCAAGATGT
>NW_021284520.1:0-1867 GCF_002162155.2 Triticum dicoccoides
AAGAACTCCATTCTTCTTGGTCTACGGAGCCGAAGCGGTCTTACCAAGTGATCTTCTGCATAATGCTCCCCGAGTCGAAATCTACAACGAAGCAGAAGCTGAACAAGCGCGGCAGGACGCAGTCGACCTTTTAGAGGAAGAAAGGGAGATGGCTCTGATCCGGTCGACCATCTACCAACAAGATCTGCGCCGTTTCCACGCCCGAAATGTGAGAGGTCGAGCCTTCCAGGAAGGAGATTTGGTTCTCCGAGTGGATCAGCACAAACCACACAAGCTTGCTCCTTCTTGGGAAGGCCCCTTCATAGTCACCAAGGTCCTCCACAATGGGGCGTACCGTCTTTACAACGTCGAGCATAATTTCGACGAGCCCCGAGCTTGGAACGCGGAGCTACTCCGCCCATTCTACACTTAAGTTTTATCATTCGGATGAGTTGCAATAAAGTACTTTTGTAGTTCATGGACCTCAAAGTAATAGTGTCATAGTTCCTCCATAATATCTGTCACTTTTTATTTTTGTCCAATGAAATTCCCCTTAGTGGGTGACTTAGCTGCGAATCCGTTTCGCCTAAGTTTGTAAAAATCCTACCGAGTGGTGAGCCAGACTCCCACTCGGAGGCTTAGCTGCGAATCCGTTTCGCCTAAGTTATCAAAATCCTACCGAGTGGTAAGCCAGCCTTCCACTCGGAGGCTTAGCTGCAGCCTCGTGCTCGCCTAAGTTACAAAAATCCTACCGAGTGAAGAGCAACCCTCTCACTCGGGGGCTTAGCTGCAGTCCAAGCACTCGCCTAAGTTATAAAAATCCTACCGAGTGAAGAGCAACCCTCTCACTCGGGGGCTTAGCTGCAGTCCAAGCACTCACCTAAGTTATAAAAATCCTACCGAGTGAAGAGCAACCCTCTCACTCGGGGGCTTAGCTGCAATCCAAGCACTCGCCTAAGTTATAAAAATCCTACCGAGTGAAGAGCAACCCTCTCACTCGGGGGCTTAGCTGCAGTCCAAGCACTCGCCTAAGTTATAAAAATCCTACCGAGTGAAGAGCAATCCTCTCACTCGGGGGCTTAGCTGCAGCCATGTGCTCGCCTAAGTTATCAAAATCCTACCGAGTGAAGAGCAACCCTCTCACTCGGAGGCTTAGCTGCAGCCATGTGCTCGCCTAAGTTATAAAAATCCTACCGAATGAAGAGCAACCCTCTCACTCGGAGGCTTAGCTGCAGCCATGTGCTCGCCTAAGGTATAAAAACCCTGCCGAGTGGAGAGCAACCCTCTCATTCGGAGGGCTTAGCTGCAGCCCAGTGCTCGCCTAAGTGGACTAAAGAATAAGTCGCTTGCAGTACAGGCACCTTGCTTTGAACCTGCAAAAGACATTCCGAGCCGAAGGCAATCGTATTCAAGCACCAAATCGACATCTAAAGGAACCGAAAGTGCTCAGGCGTCAAGCATGTTAAGGTTTGTCGGTTACAATTCCACTCGGCATACCGAGGCAAATTTAAAGCGTCGAGCCAGAAGAAGTTTTTTACCCCTCCTGTGGAGGGCTGGAAGGTGCAACAAATTCATCAAGGTCAATCCCGTCGGCGATCCGAGTGGCAGCTGCAAGGAAAGTTTCCATAAAGGACCTGAAGTCGTGCTTCTTGGTATTGGCCACCCGAAGGGCCGCCAGCTTCTCTTCTCGCGCATCTTTGCAGTGGACTCGGGCCAGACACAGAGCGACATCTGCACCACACCGAGCCGAGGACTTCTTCCACTCCTGCACTCGACCAGGGATCGTGTTCAAGCGGGCCATCAGCGACTCAAGGTCATTCTGAAGTGTCTCCTCAGGCCAGAGCGTCGAGTCGATGCGAGATGTGGCGGCCTTCAGCCTTGCGAGATA
>NW_021284521.1:0-2229 GCF_002162155.2 Triticum dicoccoides
TTATTAGTTGGTTAGCTATTTTTAAGCATTAAATATTTTTCCAGTCACTAAAAAGGGATAAACGAACTTTGAGCGTGGCAATGAGCTTAGAAAGGAATGAAACTTGACATGTTGTCTTGATTGGAACCCTGTAGGGTGTGGCAAATATTTGATAGTGTTACGATAAAATCTTGATGCACCTCGTGTACAAAGTAGACACTCTCCCCCAAAGTGTGAGGGTTTCAAATTGAAATCGCTACCTCACACGGAAATCATTTTGTAAAGGATTTCAACTTTCAATATTTTTTCATGACTAATGCACACCATTGGAAGCCCCACTCAAAATTTTCCACCTTTTGAGTTGGTTTGAGATTTTGTAAGCATTAACTATTTTTCCGGCCACTGAAAAGGGGTATACAAGCTTTGAGCGTGCCAGCGAAGTCGGAAAGGGACGAAACTTTGCATGGTGTCTTCATTGGAACCTGGTGTTGGGTGGTAAAAATTTGGATGTTACTAAAAAAGCTTGACACACCTTGTGTACAAACATGACACTCTCTCCCAAAGTGTGAGTGTTTCGAATGCAAAACGCCACCTTCCACACAGAAATCAATTTTAAAGCATTTAACTTAAATAATTTTCCATGATTAATGTGGACCATTGGAAGCCTTGAGCTCAAATTTTGACACTTTTTAGTTGGTTCACTATTTTCGAAACATTAACTGTCTTCCCAGTCACTAAAAAGGGATAAATGAACTTTGAGTGTGGCAACAAGCTCAGAAAGGTATGAAACTTGGCATGATGTCTTCATTGGTACCCTGTTGGGTGTGGCAAAGATTTAAGAGTGTTACAAAAAAAATTGATGCACCTCATGGACAAACTAGACACTCTCCGCCAAATTGTGAGGGTTTCGAACGGAAACCGCCACCTTACACACAGAAATAACTTTTTAAGGCATCTGAATTTCAATATTTTTCCATGATTAATGCATACCATTGGAAGCACCATGCTCAGATTTTGCAATAGTTTGAGTTGGATTACTATTTTTGAAGAATTAACTGTTTTTGGCCACTAAAAAGGGATAAACAAGCTTCGAGTGTGCTAATGAGCTAGCAAAGGGATGAAAATTTTCTTTCAGGAACCCTGAGGGTGTGGTAAAAAATTGCGATATTCTAGGTTTAGTAAATATGATTTTTCAAGTATTTTCCAGACATGTCATATGTGTGGCGGGCATCTTCTCGTCATTGCAAACATTTTGAATTTTTGAAAATTGTTGTCACGAGTTTCACAAATAGTGTTGTGGCGGGTATGCTGGACGCCCGCCACAAGCGCAAGATAAAGCAGTGGCGGGAACTAGTTTGGGGTTGTCACTGCTATTTTCATATTGCGAGCAATTTTGGAAGAGTTTGCGAGTGGCGAGTGGAGAAGGGCCCGCCACAGCTGCCTGGTACCTGCCATTGCTACTTTTCAAAAATAGCTGCGGTGGATACGTCGCCGCACCCACCACTAATTTGGGGCCAACTATAAACCTTTTCCCAGTAGTGACAATTGAAAAAAGTGACATTTTTTTCCGAAACGAGGGACAAAATTGATTGAGGTTCTCGAGAAAAATCATGTACGTGCATTTTAGCAATTCAGGTGTTCTTATTCATATGGTAATAATACTCCCTCCATTCTTGTTTATAGGGCTTAATTCAAAAACCTCACCAACTGAGGTAGATGGTAATTGATGGAATAATTTTTCTAGTTTGGAAAAGTATTCAATTAGTGCGCTGGTTTTCCTCGAATAAATATGTTTACCAATGCACTAAATGCAATACATGCATACCTGACCAATAAATGACCAAAAAAACTTATACACATGCATTGCTGAATTTTCTCTTAATCCTTGCATGCAGCGATTTAATGCACCTCAAAATTTGAACATGGATGGGAAGCAATAAAACTGAGACTTATAAAACGGATAAGCATTTTTTTATATAAACCCTATAAACCATAAGGGAGGAAGTATGACTTCTCTTGAGAATGCATGCTACTACATTTATTACCTCGTATTTGGCTAGTCATAGTCGGGTCTAACTTAGGGTTCCTGTAATAGGAGTATCAGACCTCTCCAATGGAAAGGTGCTTAGATGAGGTGCTAAATGCCTTAAATACCTTAGCAACTCAACTCCCCAATGCATAGGTGCTTAACTTGTTGTTGCTAGGCATACTTTATTTAATGAGTTAGCACCTAAAGTCTTTCATGCATTG
>NW_021284522.1:0-2229 GCF_002162155.2 Triticum dicoccoides
TTATTAGTTGGTTAGCTATTTTTAAGCATTAAATATTTTTCCAGTCACTAAAAAGGGATAAACGAACTTTGAGCGTGGCAATGAGCTTAGAAAGGAATGAAACTTGACATGTTGTCTTGATTGGAACCCTGTAGGGTGTGGCAAATATTTGATAGTGTTACGATAAAATCTTGATGCACCTCGTGTACAAAGTAGACACTCTCCCCCAAAGTGTGAGGGTTTCAAATTGAAATCGCTACCTCACACGGAAATCATTTTGTAAAGGATTTCAACTTTCAATATTTTTTCATGACTAATGCACACCATTGGAAGCCCCACTCAAAATTTTCCACCTTTTGAGTTGGTTTGAGATTTTGTAAGCATTAACTATTTTTCCGGCCACTGAAAAGGGGTATACAAGCTTTGAGCGTGCCAGCGAAGTCGGAAAGGGACGAAACTTTGCATGGTGTCTTCATTGGAACCTGGTGTTGGGTGGTAAAAATTTGGATGTTACTAAAAAAGCTTGACACACCTTGTGTACAAACATGACACTCTCTCCCAAAGTGTGAGTGTTTCGAATGCAAAACGCCACCTTCCACACAGAAATCAATTTTAAAGCATTTAACTTAAATAATTTTCCATGATTAATGTGGACCATTGGAAGCCTTGAGCTCAAATTTTGACACTTTTTAGTTGGTTCACTATTTTCGAAACATTAACTGTCTTCCCAGTCACTAAAAAGGGATAAATGAACTTTGAGTGTGGCAACAAGCTCAGAAAGGTATGAAACTTGGCATGATGTCTTCATTGGTACCCTGTTGGGTGTGGCAAAGATTTAAGAGTGTTACAAAAAAAATTGATGCACCTCATGGACAAACTAGACACTCTCCGCCAAATTGTGAGGGTTTCGAACGGAAACCGCCACCTTACACACAGAAATAACTTTTTAAGGCATCTGAATTTCAATATTTTTCCATGATTAATGCATACCATTGGAAGCACCATGCTCAGATTTTGCAATAGTTTGAGTTGGATTACTATTTTTGAAGAATTAACTGTTTTTGGCCACTAAAAAGGGATAAACAAGCTTCGAGTGTGCTAATGAGCTAGCAAAGGGATGAAAATTTTCTTTCAGGAACCCTGAGGGTGTGGTAAAAAATTGCGATATTCTAGGTTTAGTAAATATGATTTTTCAAGTATTTTCCAGACATGTCATATGTGTGGCGGGCATCTTCTCGTCATTGCAAACATTTTGAATTTTTGAAAATTGTTGTCACGAGTTTCACAAATAGTGTTGTGGCGGGTATGCTGGACGCCCGCCACAAGCGCAAGATAAAGCAGTGGCGGGAACTAGTTTGGGGTTGTCACTGCTATTTTCATATTGCGAGCAATTTTGGAAGAGTTTGCGAGTGGCGAGTGGAGAAGGGCCCGCCACAGCTGCCTGGTACCTGCCATTGCTACTTTTCAAAAATAACTGCGGTGGATACGTCGCCGCACCCACCACTAATTTGGGGCCAACTATAAACCTTTTCCCAGTAGTGACAATTGAAAAAAGTGACATTTTTTTCCGAAACGAGGGACAAAATTGATTGAGTTTCTCGAGAAAAATCATGTACGTGCATTTTAGCAATTCAGGTGTTCTTATTCATATGGTAATAATACTCCCTCCATTCTTGTTTATAGGGCTTAATTCAAAAACCTCACCAACTGAGGTAGATGGTAATTGATGGAATAATTTTTCTAGTTTGGAAAAGTATTCAATTAGTGCGCTGGTTTTCCTCGAATAAATATGTTTACCAATGCACTAAATGCAATACATGCATACCTGACCAATAAATGACCAAAAAAACTTATACACATGCATTGCTGAATTTTCTCTTAATCCTTGCATGCAGCGATTTAATGCACCTCAAAATTTGAACATGGATGGGAAGCAATAAAACTGAGACTTATAAAACGGATAAGCATTTTTTTATATAAACCCTATAAACCATAAGGGAGGAAGTATGACTTCTCTTGAGAATGCATGCTACTACATTTATTACCTCGTATTTGGCTAGTCATAGTCGGGTCTAACTTAGGGTTCCTGTAATAGGAGTATCAGACCTCTCCAATGGAAAGGTGCTTAGATGAGGTGCTAAATGCCTTAAATACCTTAGCAACTCAACTCCCCAATGCATAGGTGCTTAACTTGTTGTTGCTAGGCATACTTTATTTAATGAGTTAGCACCTAAAGTCTTTCATGCATTG
>NW_021284523.1:0-1710 GCF_002162155.2 Triticum dicoccoides
ATATACTGAGCAATTTCTCTCTTCATCCTAGTCCACCAGAACCTCTGGCGTAGGTCCTGATACATCTTAGTACCACCGGGATGAATAGTGAGAGGAGATTCATGAGCCTCCTTAAGGATCAACTGCCGTAGATGCTGGTTCTTGGGAACCACTAGACGGTTCTCAAAGTACACAACACCATGATCATTTGTGGAGAAACAACTAGCACCTCCGCTAGCAATGTTCTCCTTGATCTTAGCTATTCCCTTATCTCGCTTCTGGGCAGCAATGATTTGATCCGTAAGAGTAGGTTTCGCCACCAAGGTGGAGAGAAATCCTTGAGGAACAATGTGAAGGTTAAGCTTCCGAAATTCCTCATGGAGAAGCGGTTGACTTTGTTGTAACATCAGATTGTTACAATAGGATTTACGACTTAGCGCATCAGCCATGACGTTGGCTTTCCCTGGGGTGTAGGTTATTCCTAAGTCGAAATCTGTGATCAACTCGACCCAACGGCTTTGCCTGAGGTTCAGATCCGGTTGGGTGAAGATGTACTTCAGACTTTGGTGATCAGTGAATATTTCGCAACGGTTACCGAGGAGGTAATGTCCCCAGGTTTTAAGTGCATAGACTACGGCTGCAAGCTCTAGATCATGAGTGGGATAATTCTCCTCATGTGGGTGCAATTGCCGTGAAGCGTAGGCAATTACGTGTCGATCTTGCATGAGAATGCAACCTAGTCCTTGTCGCGAGGCGTCGCAGTAGATAACAAAGTCCTTAGAGAAGTCTGGCGGTACCAGTACGGGAGCAGAAGTCAGGCGTCTTTTCAGTTCCTGAAAGCTGTGCTCACATTGTGGAGTCCATTCGAACTTTTTATCTTTCTTGAGGAGTTCGGTTAAAGGTTTAGCAACTTTGGAGAAGTTTTCGACAAAGCGACGGCAATAGCTCGCTAAGCCTAGAAAACTCCGAACTTGCTTGACCGATTCGGGTGGAGTCCAGTTAAGGACGGCTTGAACTCGCTCGGGGTTAACAGCAATACCTTTACCAGATATTACATGACCCAGATAGGTCACTTCTGACAACCAGAATTCACATTTAGAAAATTTGGCATAAAGGCGATGCTCTCGAAGTTTCTGCAACACTAGCCTTAGATGTTCGGCATGTTCTTCCTCGTTCTTGGAGTAGATGAGTATATCATCAAGGTAAACCACGACGAATTTATCCAAATACTCCATGAATATTGAATTCATTAACCGAGAAAAGGTGGCTGGAGCGTTGGTTAATCCAAAGGACATGACGGTGTACTCGTATTGGCCATAACGAGTAACAAAGGCCGTTTTAGGAATGTCCCCGTTTCTGATTTTGATTTTATGGTAGCCCAACCTCAAATCCATCTTGGAGAAGACTGAGGATCCAGCGAGCTGATCATACAGGTCGTTGATCCTGGGAAGCGGGTATTTGTTCTTGATTGTGACCAAGTTGACAGGTCGGTAATCTACAACCATCCGGTCCGTACCATCCTTCTTCTTGACGAATAGGACGGGGCAAGCCCACGGAGATGAGCTAGGTCGGATGAAACCCTTTTTCAAGGACTCATCGAGTTGTTTCTTAAGCTCGGCTAGTTCTAGGGGTGCCATCTTATAAGGTCTTCTAGCAATCGGAACGGTTCCTGGAATGAGGTCTATTACAAACTCAACATCCCTGTCAGGTGGAACACCTGGCAATTCCTCT
>NW_021284524.1:0-1307 GCF_002162155.2 Triticum dicoccoides
GTCATGTCCTTCGGATTAACCAACGCTCCAGCCACCTTTTCTCGGTTAATGAACTCAATCTTCATGGAGTATTTGGATAAATTCGTCGTGGTTTACCTCGATGATATACTCATCTACTCCAAGAACGAGGAAGAACATGCCGAACATCTAAGGCTAGTGTTGCAGAAACTTCGAGAGCATCGCCTTTATGCCAAATTTTCTAAATGTGAATTCTGGTTGTCAGAAGTGACCTATCTGGGTCATGTAATATCTGGTAAAGGTATTGCTGTTAACCCCGAGCGAGTTCAAGCCGTCCTTAACTGGACTCCACCCGAATCGGTCAAGCAAGTTCGGAGTTTTCTAGGCTTAGCGAGCTATTGTCGTCGCTTTGTCGAGAACTTCTCCAAGGTTGCCAAACCTCTAACCGAACTCCTCAAGAAAGATAAGAAGTTCGAATGGACTCCACAATGTGAGCACAGCTTTCAGGAACTGAAAAGACACCTGACTTCTGCTCCCATACTGGTACCGCCAGACTTCTCTAAGGACTTTGTTATCTACTGCGACGCCTCGCGACAAGGACTAGGTTGCATTCTCATGCAAGATCGACACGTAATTGCCTACGCTTCACGGCAATTGCACCCACATGAGGAGAATTATCCCACTCATGATCTAGAGCTTGCAGCCGTAGTCTATGCACTTAAAACCTGGCGACATTACCTCCTCGGTAACCGTTGCGAAATATTCACTGATCACCAAAGTCTGAAGTACATCTTCACCCAACCGGATCTGAACCTCAGGCAAAGACGTTGGGTCGAGTTGATCACAGATTTCGACTTAGGAATAACCTACACCCCAGGGAAAGCCAACGTCATGGCTGATGCGCTAAGTCGTAAATCCTATTATAACAATCTGATGTTACAACAAAGTCAACCGCTTCTCCATGAGGAATTTCAGAAGCTTAACCTTCACATTGTTCCTCAAGGATTTCTCTCCACCTTGGTGGCGAAACCTACTCTTACGGATCAAATCATTGCTGCCCAGAAGCGAGATAAGGGAATAGCTAAGATCAAGGAGAACATTGCTAGCGGAGGTGCTAGTTGTTTCTCCACAAATGATCATGGTGTTGTGTACTTTGAGAACCGTCTAGTGGTTCCCAAGAACCAGCATCTACGGCAGTTGATCCTTAAGGAGGCTCATGAATCTCCTCTCACTATTCATCCCGGTGGTACTAAGATGTATCAGGACCTACGCCAGAGGTTCTGGTGGACTAGGATGAAGAGAGAAATTGCTCAGTATATTGCTAATTGCGACGTCTGTCGTCGTGTAAA
>NW_021284525.1:0-973 GCF_002162155.2 Triticum dicoccoides
TTGGGTAGAGCCGGGAGACGAGTTCGCTACCGAGGAGCCCGTTGAGTTTGCTTGTGAGGATCCAGTCAACTCTGACAACTGTGCAGGCAAGATGATCATACCCTCGAAATCACTACTATCTTTGCTATGCTAGTTTGCTCGCTCTTTTGCTTTGCCACTGCTACGATGCCTACCTTTTGCTTGTCAGCCTCCCAATTGCCATGTTGAACCTCTAACCCACCATTGTCCTAGCAAACCGTTGATTGGCTATGTTACCGCTTTGCTCAGCCCTTCTTATAGCGTTGTTAGCTGCAGGTGAAGATTGGAGCCGTTCCTTGTGGGAACATTTATTTACTTGTTGGGATATCATTATATTGCTATGTTATATTAATGCATCTATATACTTGGTAAAGGGTGGAAGGCTCGGCCTCTCGCCTAGTGTTTTGTTCCACTCTTGCCGCCCTAGTTTCCGTCATATCGGTGTTATGTTCCCGGATTGTTGCGTCCCTTACGCGGTTGGGTTATAATGGGAACCCCTTGATTGTTCGCCTTGATTAAAGCTTTTCCAGCAATGCCCAACATTGGTTTTACCATTTGCCACCTAGCCTCTTTTTCCCTTGGGTTTCCGGAGCCCGAAGGTCATCTTATTTAACCCCCCAGGGCCAGTGCTCCTCTGAGCGTTGGTCCAAACTAGAGTCCTGTGCAGCGCCCCCTCGAGGAAACTCGAGGTTTGGTTTTAGTTGTATGGAGCGCTCATCTGAGTGTGCCCTGAGAAAGAGATATGTGCAGCTCCTATCGGGATTTGTCGGCACATTCGGGCGGTGTTGCTGGTCTTGTTTTAACCTGTCGAATTGTCTTGTTGTACCGGGTTGCCGAGTCTGATCGGTGTGTCTCGGGTGGAGGTCTATTCCTTCGTTGACCGTGAGAGCTTGTCATGGGCTAAGTTGGGACTCCCCTGCAGGGATTGATCTTTCGAAAGCCGTGCCCGCGGTTA
>NW_021284526.1:0-3842 GCF_002162155.2 Triticum dicoccoides
GTGAGGAAGCTAATGATGATGATCATGAAAGTTCAGAACAACATACTACTGAACCTCGTAGATCAACCAGAGTAAGATCCGCACCAGAGTGGTACGGTAATCCTATTCTGGAAGTCATGATACTAGATCATGATGAACCTACGAACTATGGAGAAGCGATGGTGAGCCCATATTCCGCAAAATGGCTTGAAGCCATGAAATCTGTGATGGGATCCATGTATGAGAACAAAGTATGGACTTTGGTTGACTTGCCCAATGATCGTCAAGCAATTGAGAATACATGGATCTTTAAGAAGAAGACTGATGCTGACGGTAATGTTACTGTCTAGAAAGCTCGACTTGTTGCAAAAGGTTTTCGACAAGTTCAAGGGATTGACTACGATGAGACCTTCTCACCCGTAGCGATGCTTAAGTCTGTCTGAATCATGTTAGCAATTGCCGCATTTTATGATTATGAAATTTGGCAGATGGATGTCAAAACTCCATTCCTGAATGGATTTCTGCAAGAAGAGTTGTATATGATGCACCTGGAAGGTTTTGTCGATCCAAAGGGAGCTAACAAAGTGTGCAAGCTCCAGCGATCCATTTATGGACTGGTGCAAGCCTCTCGGAGTTGGAATAAACGCTTTGATAGTGTGATCAAAGCATTTGGTTTTGTACAGACTTTTGGAGAAGCCTGTATTTACAAGAAAGTGAGTGGGAGCTCTCTAGCATTTCAGATATAATATGTAGATGACATATTACTAATCGGAAATGATATAGAATTTCTGGATAGCATAAAGGGATACTTGAATAAGAGTTTTTCGATGAAAGACCTCGGTGAAGCTGCTTACATATTGGGCATTAAGATCTATAGAGACAGATCAAGATGCTTAATTGGACTTTCACAAAGCACATACCTTGACAAAGTTTTGAAAAAGTTCAAAATGGATCAAGCAAAGAAAGGATTCTTGCCTGTGTTACAAGGTGTGAAATTGAGTAAGACTCAATGCCCAACCAATGCAGAAGATAGAGAGAAAATGAAAGATGTTCCCTATGCTTCAGCCATAGGCTCTATCATGTATGCAATGCTGTGTACCAGACCTCATGTGTGTCTTGCTATAAGTCTAGCAGGGAGGTACCAAGGTAATCCAGGAGTGGATCACTGGACAGCTGTCAAGAACATCCTGAAATACCTGAAAAGGACTAAGGATATGTTTCTCATATATGGAGGTGACAAAGAGCTCATCATAAATGGTTACGTTGATGCAAGCTTTGACACTGATCCGGACGATTCTAAATCGCAAACCGGATACGTGTTTACATTGAACGGTGGAGCTGTTAGTTGGTGCAGTTCTAAACAAAGCGTTGTGGCGGGATCTACATGTGAAGCAGAGTACATAGCTGCTTTGGAAGCAACAAATGAAGGAGTCTGGATGAAGGAGTTCATATCCGATCTAGGTGTCATACCTAGTGCATCGGGTCCAATGAAAATCTTTTGTGACAATACTGGTGCAATTGCCTTGGCAAAGGAATCCAGATTTCACAAGAGAACCAAGCACATCAAGAGACGCTTCAATTCCATCCGGGATCTAGTCCAGGTGGGAGACATAGAGATTTGCAAGATACATACGGATCTGAATGTTGCAGACCCATTGACTAAGCCTCTTCCATGAGCAAAACATGATCAGCACCAATGCTCCATGGGTGTTAGAATCATTACTGTGTAATCTAGATTATTGACTCTAGTGCAAGTGGGAGACTGAAGGAAATATGCCCTAGAGGCAATAATAATGTTATTATTTTATTTCCTTATATCATGATAAATGTTTATTATTCATGCTAGAATTGTATTATCCAGAAACATAATACTTGTGTGAATACATAGACAAACTAAACGTCACTAGTATGCCTCTACTTGACTAGCTCATTAATCAAAGATGGTTATGTTTCCTAACAATAGACATGTGTTGTCATTTGATTAACGGGATCACATTATTAGGAGAATGATGTGATTGACATGACCCAATCCATTAGCTTAGCACCCGATCGTTTAGTGTGTTGCTATTGCTTTCTTCATGACTTGTACATGTTCCTATGACTATGAGATTATGCAACTCCCGTTTGCCGGAGGAACACTTTGTGTGCTACCAAACGTCACAACGTAACTGGGTGATTATAAAGGAGCTCTACAGGTGTCTCCAAAGGTACATGTTGGGTTGGCGTATTTCGAGATTAGGATTTGTCACTCCGATTGTCGGAGAGGTATCTCTGGGCCCTCTCGATAATGCACATCACATAAGCCTTGCAAGCATTGCAACTAATGAGTTAGTTGCAAGATGATGTATTACGAAATGAGTAAAGAGACTTGCCGGTAATGAGATTGAACTAGGTATTGATATACCGACGATCGAATCTCGGGCAAGTAACATACTGATGACAAAGGGAACAACGTATGTTGTTATGCGGTCTGACCAATAAAGATCTTCGTAGAATATGTAGGAGCCAATATGAGAATCCAGGTTCCGCTATTGGTTATTGACCGGAGACGTGTCTCGGTCATGTCTACATTGTTCTTGAACCCGTAGGGTCTGCACGCTTAAGGTTTCGATGACAGTTATATTATGAGTTTATGAGTTTTGATGTACCGAAGTTAGTTCATAGTCCTGGATGTGATCACGGACATAAGGAGGAGTCTCGAAATGGTCGAGACATAAAGATTGATATATTGGACGGCTATATTCGGACACCAGAAGTGTTCCGGGTGATTTCGGAGAAAACCGGAGAGCCGGAGGGTTACCGGAACCCTACCGGGAGAAGTAATGGGCCATATGGGCCTTAGTGGAGAGAGAGAGGGGCAGCCAGGGTGGGCCGCACGCCTCCTCCCCCCTGGTCCGAATTGGACTAGGAGAGGGGGGGCGGCGCCCCCCTTTCCTTCTCCCTCCCCACTTCCTTCCCCCTCCTAGTAGGACTCCTACTCCTACTAGGAGGAGGACTCCTCCTTGGCGCGCCTATAGGGCCGCCCGGCCTCCTCCCCTTGCTCCTTTATATACGGGGAAAGGGGCACCCCTAAACACACAAGTTGATCCACATGATCATATTCTTAGCCGTGTGCGGTGCCCCCTTCCACCATAATCCTTGATAATATTGTAGCGGTGCTTAGGCGAAGCCCTGCGACGGTAGTGCATCAAGATCGTCACCACGCCGTCGTGCCGACGGAACTCTTCCCCGACACTTTGCTGGATCGGAGTCTGGGGATCGTCATCGAGCTGAACGTGTGCTAAAACTCGAAGGTGCCGTAGTTTCGGTGCTTGATCGGTCGGGCCGTGAAGACGTACGACTACATCAACTACGTTGTGCTAACGCTTCCGCTGTTGGTCTACAAGGGTACGTAGATCGCACTCTCCCCTCTCGTTGCTATGCATCACCATGATCTTGCATGTGCGTAGGAAATTTTTTGAAATTACTACGTTCCCCAACATAAAGTACACTGGTATGTACAATGTTAAACTGGAGACAGCTCTAACTAAACCGGAGTTTTATGAAGCAACAGCATCTGGCGGTTCAACAAGGGGACTAATGGTATATACCGGTTTGTTAATTTTTTTCTACACCAAGTTAAACCGCCGGATCTAAGCATTGAAACAGTTGAGATTGCGGATGGGTAAGTGTACAGAAACAGATTTCACAAGATTTCTCTACAGCGATGGATCTGAAGCAAGTTCAGGAAAGAAGGAAAATATTCAAGGTTCAAAAAAGAACAGTACCGAATCAATGGGCAGAGATACAGGTAGATCTATGGTCTTGAGGCATGTAAGTGAGGGCGGATGCTAAAACCTACTGCTACACAGAGCAAAGGTTCA
>NW_021284527.1:0-5717 GCF_002162155.2 Triticum dicoccoides
TGAGCCACGAGGACTCAGCAATCCCATTACCATGGGTATCAAGACTAGCAAAGCTTAATGGGTAAGGAAAGGATAAGTGGTGAGGTTGCATCAGCGACTAAGCATATATGGTGGCTAACATACGCAAATAAGAGCGAGAAGAGAAACAAAGGAACGGTCGTGAAGCTAGCAATGATCAAGAAGTGATCCTGAACTCCTACTTACGTCAAACATAACCCAAAACCGTGTTCACTTCCCGGACTCCGCCGAGAAGAGACCATCACGGCTACACACACGGTTGATGCGTTTTATTTCGGATCTGGTGTCAAGTTATCTACAACCGGACATTAACAAATTCCCATCTACCTATAACCGCAGGCACGGCTTTCGAAAGATTATACCCTGCAGGGGTGTCCCAACTTAGCCCATGATAAGCTCTCGCGATCAACAAGGACATACCTTCCCCCAGGAAGACCCGATCAGACTCGGAATCCTGGTTTACAAGACATTTCGACAATGGTAAAACAAGACCAGCAAAGCCGTCCGATGCGCCGACAATCCCGATAGGAGCTGCACATATCTCGTTCTCAGGGCAACACCGGATAGGTCAGCCTACGAGTAAAACCAGCCCTCGAGTTCCCCCAGGTGGCCCCGCAGTCTGCCCGGTTCGGACCAACACTTAGACAAGCACTGGCCCGGGGGGGCTAAAATAAAGATGACCCTCGAGAGAGCGACTCCCAAGGGAAAAGTATAGGTGGTGGTGAGGCAAATGGTAAAACCAAGGATGGGCCTTGCTGGAGGAGTTTTCTTCAGAGCGAACTGTCAAGGGGGTCCCATAAATCAACCGACCGCGTAAGGAACGCAAAATCCGGGAACATAACACCGGTATGACGGAAACTAGGGCGGCAAGAGTGGAACAAAACACCAGGCATAAGGCCGAGTCTTCCACCCTTTACCAAGTATATAGATGCATTAATAATATAAGAGATATTGTGATATCCCAACCAAAAATCATGTCCACCATGGAGCAATCTTCAACTTCACCTGCAACTAGCAACGCTATAAGAGGGCTGAGCAAAGCGGTAACATAGCCAAACAATGGTTTGCTAGGAAGGGTGTCAAAGGTTAGAGGTTCATGGCAATATGGGAGGTTCGATAAACAGGTGATAGGTAGCGCAGCTAAGCGATAGAACGAAGCAACTAGCATAGCAATGATAGTAGTGAGATCCAGGGAAATGGTCATCTTGCCTGAAATCCCGCAAGGAAGAAGAACGAGTCCATGAAGAAGACGAACGGATGAAGCCACGAAGACGAACCAAGCGTAGACGAACGAATCCTCATGATCGCAACGAAACAGGAACTAACAAGAAGAAGCACACAACATGGTAAAAACACCACACATGAAGATGACATGATGCACAACAAGCATGATGCATGACAAAACTAGATGAGGCTACTCATGGCAAGAGATGATGCAAACAAGAGCAACACATCAAGGCAAGTTTAAATGAGGCCGGGAACAACATATAACAATTCCGGTAAGTCCTCATGCATATTTCGAAATTGGTCCAGATCTGAATAAACCTTATGTTCAAGTTGTTAAACCGCAAGTTAAGATGCACAAAGATGATCTACACGAGATTCTAGTCAAGTTACATATAAAGTTCATTTAGTTCGGAGCTACGGCCTAGAAGATATGAGCAAAACAAGATCAACATGGCATTGATGCAAAATGCATACAAACATCAAGCAAACACCTCAAAACATGGATGCAACATGATAATATGGAGCTACATGCAATTCTAAGAAAGTTTCATATAGAGCACACTCAAAATGGAGCAACGGTTCAACACACACACACACTATACAAGTTATAGCAATAATCTGTCCAAAACAGCAACTAGGCATATTGCAAGCATCAAAACAACATGCTACAGCAACTCAACATAATAACAAAAGGCATGGATATAATGTACAGGTAAAGCATAACAAAACATGAACACTGAGCTATCTCCAGAAATCACTAGAACATTGTCAAACACACATGGCAAGATTGCAAATAATAACAGTTCAGACTTTGCAGAAAATAACATCAGGTTGCAATGTTTAGAGCTATCAAACAACATGTTACAGAAACTTATCATGGCAAATAAAGGCATGGCATGAAACTACTAAAAGCATAGGACAAAAGTCCCTTACTGACCATGAGCCAAAAAGGATCAGAAAATATGATGGCACCCATGTAAACATAGCAAGTTATATTACAGATTCAAACATGGCAGGAACAACGATACGAAGGCATGTAGATGAGCTTGTGCAACTCACTACAGAGCAAAACATGGCATGGCAAGGCAACCAACAGCAAGAATACATGTTTGTGAAGCTAAGCATGGCAAGAGCAAGTTCATAGCATGCAAGGATCAACTACAACAACCTTGGCAAAATTGAATAACATGTAAACAATCTGCCAGGAAATATTTTGAAGCAAAAGTAGAGCACGAAAATGACATGCTATACTACTCCATAATTGCAAACAGGGGCATGAATGGATAGAGCATAACCATATTTTCAAAACATCCTTACTGAAGTATCTCAAAATAAGCATGGATCTATCTGTAGCATCATGTTTACATGGCATCAAAATAACAGCAGAACAGGGACTAAAATCAGCAACATTACGAAGCCTAGTTTACATGCTTGTGATAGTCACCACATTGATCACAAAAATACACGGTAAGCACCTCTGTAAAGAAGACATGGTATAGATCAAAACACATGTAGACATCAACCTCATAGGATGCACACATCAATCATGGCAAAAATGACAAAAGAGCTCGTTCTGTTAACAGACAGCAGATAACATTATGAAGCACTCTTGCAACGAAGATTCAGGCATCAAGATGAGCTCAAATGAATATGATGCAATGGAACAAAATGAAGTACTTGTTGAGGCGAACAATTTGACATATTACACGCACGAAACGGAGCTACGGATGCAGAGATACGATGCGATGAACATGGCATGATTATGCAAAATATTCGGGACTTAGGCGAAATTTCGGGGAAGGGGAAAAAATCAACCTCGTCGGAAACTTCGCCGGAGAACGGCCGGAGAGGAGGGAGACGTCGGCCGGAGCTGCGGGAGAGGTCGGGGAGGACGGGCCCCGCCGGATCTGGCCGGATCCGGCGCGGGACGGCGGCGGAGGAGGCCGGACGCGGGGGCGGCGGAGCTCCTGCATGGAGCTCCCAGGCGGTGCGGGCAGATCCAGAGGCTCGGGCGTGCGGCGCGCCGGCCGGCGGCGACGGAGGAGCCGGACGGCGGCGGCGGAGGGGCCGAGGCACGCGGCGGCGGAGGCGAGGGACGTGGCCGGGCGGCCGACGGAGCGATGGTGGCCGGAGGTCGGGGCGCGGGGCACCGTGGTCGACGGCCGGCGAAGGCGGCGGACTCCGGCGACGGCGGGCGCGAGGGCCCGGGCAGGCGGCGGCGCACGGGGTCCGACCCGGGCCCCAGATGGGCTCGGGCGGGCTCCGCGAGGGCCTGGCGGGCTGCGGCGGCGGGGAAGCCAGGGAGGCGACAAGTGGCGGCGCGCGATTCGACGGGGCGAGCGGGGCGGACGTGTCCAGCGCCGGGCGGACGCGTCCGGCGGCGGCGAGGGAAAATCTTAGGGTTTGGACCCGAAAATGGAGAGGGGGCGTTTATATAGGTAGGGGGATCTAGGAGAGTCCAAATGAGGAGCGGTTTTCGCCCACACGATCGTGATAGAACGACCGAGAGCATGGAGGGGAGTGAGATGGGTTTTGGGCCACTTTGGAAGGGGTGTTGAGCTACAAAGAGAGAGGGGCTTTTGCGGTTACCCGGTTAACCGTTGGAGTATCAAACGACCTCCAAATGGCACGAAACTTGACAGGCGGTCTACCGGTGGTATACCAAGGCCGCTTGGCAAGACTCGGGCCATTCTGAGAAAGTTTAACACCCACTCACAACAGGAGACAAAAGAGGAACGCCGGAGGACACAGGAGCGCCGGATTGCAAAACGGACAATGGGGAAAATGCTCGGAAGCATGAGACGAACACGTATGCAATGCAATGCACATGATGACAAGATAAAATGCAACACGCAAGCAAATGACATGGAAATGACGGCGAATAACCGGCGGACACCTGGCGCATCGAATCTGGGGCGTTACAACACTCCTCCACTAACAAGAGATCTCGTCCCGAGATCTTAGGACCGAGACGGAAGGGAAAAGGGATGAGGTGAAACAAGAACTCAAAAGAAGAAGCAAAGAATCGAGAGCACTCGAGAAGAAGAGAGGAACGACGAGAATGACGATAATCGAAAGCTCACTGAATCAGATAGACTATGAAACCACTCCGGTTAGAACGAGATAAGAAACGAATAAGACTGAAAGGATTTATGCAGCACTTCGGCTGAACATGGAAAGAATAGAACATGAACTTGAGAGGATGGAATGGTACTTGATGAAGACATGACACAAAATCTCCGGAAAGAATTGAAAGAGTTGAATGAAATGAACGGAGAAGAAAAGATACTTGAATTTCTCCAACAAAATCTTGATGAACTCTTGAAGAATGAATTAAAACATGAAGAACCACCATGAAGAACTCTGGTGACAAAAGGATGGTGAGATAGAATTAAGGATGAAAGAATAAGACTAAAGCCTTGCGATGATTTAGATGGAGGTTCCGACGAAATGGCCGAGGAAATTTGAACTCCGGAAAAGAAAAGATGAAACACTTGGACCTAGAATTTATTCCTCAAGAACAAACTCCGAAGAAAAGGATTAATCACTTTGATGAAATAAGAATAAGATTTATTGTATGCTTATCCTTCATCAAATTAAATTGATGACAAGCAATGGATTTTGCATATTACTTATTCTTCTTGGCAAAAGGATTGAGGGGAAATATGGCGCAAAACTTGAGAAAGTCTTTATGAACCACCGGTAGGATTGAAAGAACGAATCGATTAAAATGATAATCAAGGAAAAAAATCTTGAACAAAACACCGTGAGAATTCGAAAATGACTGACGAAAGAGAATGAATCACCAGGAAGAATTAGAAGAACAAATATGTTAGAGGAAATTTAGATACAAGAGAATGGGAAGAACGCGATCTGATTAAAGAGCACTTGAATGAAGCACCGGGATAATTAGAGAACGGTAACTGGAATGATGGCCTCCGGTGAAAAGAAACGGGAAAAGAACTTCTGACATACTACGGATGGGTAAGAAAAGGAATATCTGACAAATAGAATAATTTGATAGGATAACAAGAAGCTAGAACCGCGAATCTTCGAGAGAACGGACAAGGTTTAAGAGGAACTCTTCTTCGGTCTTCAAAGCTGATAAAGACGATGAGAAACACCATCGAAATTGTTGAGAAACTCCAGAATAATGAAAAAGAGGAAAGGTAGAACCCGAGATGAAAAGAATTTGAAAGCAATCTTGGAGATGGCATCTGACTGATGAAATACGTTCTTACGTCACACTTGAAAAGAATCTGGGATTAACTCCGGGGGAATTAGAAGAGTCAGGTAAGATCCTGGAAAAATACATGTGGGTTAGGGCCCACAAACGAGAAAACACCGTTGGAAAGGGATGACGAACAGATAGATGATGCACCGGAACAATTGAAATATTTGAATGGGGTGACAACCTCGAATTAATTGGAACACAGATGAATCTCTTGATATGTCTTGAGCACTCCGGAAAA
>NW_021284528.1:0-1100 GCF_002162155.2 Triticum dicoccoides
ACCATCTGTCGATCTTTCTCCATTGCGTTCCATCTGCGGTGTGTCTCAACTCCCCGTCCGACTTACGGTCCTCTTTGTGCCATCGCAACAACTTGGCATGCTCTTTGTTCCTGAACAGACGTTTCAACCGTGGTATTATAGGAGCATACCACATCACCTTGGCGGGAACCCTCTTCCTGGGTTTCTGGCCCTCAACATCGTCACCAGGGTCATCGCCTCTGATCTTATAACGCAATGCAGTGCATACCGGGCATTCATTCAAATTCTCGTATTCACCGCGGTAGAGGATGCAGTCGTTGATGCATGCATGTATCTTCAGAACCTCTAAACCTAGAGGGCAGACAACCTTCTTTGCTTCGTACGTACTGGCGGGCAACTCGTTATCCTTTGGAAACATATTCTTCAACATTTTCAGCAAGTTTTCAAATGCCGAGTCAGCTACACCTACCTCTGCCTTCCATTTCAGCAAATCCAGTGTGCAGCCCAGCTTTTTCAGACCATCATCGCATCCGGGGTACAGCGCCTTTCTGTGATCCTCTAACATGCGATCCAAATTCTCCCTCTCCTTTTCAGTTTTGCAGCGTCTCCGTGCATCAGCAATGGTCCGACCAAGATCATCAACGGGATCATCACGTGCCTCTTCTTCACCTTCCCCTTCACCTTCAGCATCCTCCATGAAAGTATCATCGAAATGAGCAAGATAGCTTTCATCGATGAAATCATCCCCTTCTTCATCTTCTTCCATTATAACCCCTCTTTCTCCATGCTTGGTCCAACAATTATAGCTTGGCATGAAACCGTGCCGAAGCAGATGCATGTGAACATCTCTTGAGGAAGAGTAACCCTTCTGATTCTTACAGATAACACATGGACAGATAACAAAACCCCCCTGCTTGTTCGCATTAGCCACTACGAGGAAATCTTTCAAACCCGTAGTGAACTCGCCGGAGAGTCGGTTACCGTACATCCATTGCCGATTCATCTGCATTATTATAATATAAAATATATAATTAACCATCATGCATTTGTTAAACTAACTAGCTACAAACAATATAAATTAAACAATGAACTGCACACATGCATATTTTATCAATGACACA
>NW_021284529.1:0-1240 GCF_002162155.2 Triticum dicoccoides
TCATGAAATTATTCACTCTGTGTACTCCAGTAAACAATCTGGTTTTATATTTAAACTAGATTATGAGAAAGCTTATGACATGATCAACAGAGATTTCCTGCTTGACATGATGAGCAAGAGAGGATTTAGCCCCAAGTGGATGAAGAAGGTTTCTTCTCTACTCTATAAAGGCTCTGTTGGGGTTAATATAAACAATACCAACAGTAATTACTTTTTAACTGGTAAAGGAGTCAGACAGGGGGACCCATATTCCCCTCTTTTGTTTAATTTAGTAGCTGATGTCTTTACCAGAATTCTTGCTAAAGCTGCTAGCAATAACATCCTAGAAGGACTGTTCCCTAGCTCCAATCCAGCTGGTATCATCAGTATGCAATATGCTGATGATACTTTACTATTCCTGAGTAATAACTTTGCTCAAGCCAAGAACCTTAAATGGTTATTATCCTGCTTTGAGCAAATTTCTGGGATGCGCATTAACTTTCATAAATGTGAACTGGTCCCCATTAATGTAGATAGAGAGGAAGCAAACATATTTGCTCAAATTCTTGGTTGTAAAATTAGTGATTTTCCCATTAAATATTTAGGAGCCCCTCTTCACCATAGAAAGCTGAAGAAATGTGAGCTACAACCTACTGTGGACAAGATCATTAAAAAGGGAGCTGGATGGAGGGGCAGACTATTGTCCTCTGGCAAGAGGCTCACATTAGTGAAAACTTGCTTGGCCACTATACCTAGTTACCTGATGGGTATTTTCAAATTTCCCAAGTGGGCCATTAAGTTGATTAATTCTCAGCTGGCTCACTACTTCTGGGATAATTATGAGGGTCATCACAAATATCACCTGGCTTCCTGGGGGTGTGTGGCTCTACAAAAACAGCATGGAGGCCTTGGTGTCCCTAACATTGCAGATATGAACTTATGTTTATTAGGTTCCTGGGTTAAGAGATATTTCTTAGATCAGGGCAAGATTTGGAAACAAGTCATTGATGCCAAGTACAACACCCATAATCCTAATATTTTTGCTTGCTCTAATCTTGGTGCTTCCTCCTTCTAGAAAGGAATCCTATGGGCTACTAAAGCTGCAAACATAGGCTATTCCTGGATAATAGGAGATGGTAAAAGTATCAGGTTTTGGAGAGACCATTGGATAGAACATACCACCCTAGCCACTAAATATTGGAATCTGTATAGTATGCCAATGATCAGAGCATCACTGTATGTGAGGCCTGGGATGGTACAA
>NW_021284530.1:0-3144 GCF_002162155.2 Triticum dicoccoides
ACAAAGGATATGCATAATTAAATTGGCTGAGCACAGGAAGCATGGTAGAGATCAGGCACAAATGACAGTGTAAAAATGGTACATAATAGTAAATATGAAACGAGGGAATCACTGCCTTCATCTCATTAAACGATAAAAGGCATGTTCGATAGAGCCTAGTTTAACCTAGATGGTAGCAGTGCATAAACAAACGGGCAGATCCTAATCATCCTATGTATAGAATTAGAAGATATTTCCACGGATAATGCAGCTGGTGATATCCTGGGGTAAAGGATATTCATCATTACATTCTTCTTTGCAGCGCCCTTGCGAGACGACCGCTCCTGTATTCAACTACATCTGGGAGATCTCCAAAAGGGAGGTTCATCGCAGCCGCATTTCGCATTTGTTCAGAAAAGTAGTACATATATCTGGTAGACAGATGCCAACCTCTGCTAAGCTTCTTGCCTTTGACTTCTGATTCTTTGATCCGATTTTCAAGGAAGGCGATACGATTTTCCTGGCGCTTTGTTTTTGCATAGTTTATGTCTCTGACAACCGTGTTGGTCATAGTCTCTATGTATCTGACTGCTTTGATAGCAGCGCTATCTTCGGCAGTGACCTCGTCCATGCAATACTCTCCAGGCACGGACACGTCAACAATTGAGCCTCCAGGATCCAGACCAGAAGTGTTGAAGTTAACGGTAACGCGAACTTTACTATCCTCATGGACAGCATACTCATACTGGGGTGGGCCTAGGCCAAGGTTTGCAAGGAGCATCTCAAGTATCACCTTGTGTGGAATTTTGAACACCCTTGTGGCATCCTGCAGTACGACAGGATGTGAATTATCAACGGACGAATAGCAGAACACTATTATATGTATAGGAATGATTTTAAGAATATCAAGGCGAGCAATAAATGGTTTGATTTACTCAATCAAGAAAACTATATAGCACTTAATCAGCCAAGAAGGCAAGGACAGAGCAGGTGCACCGAACTGTGTGTAACCTTTCAATGGTAGCATACCTAACTATAATCTAACAGTTCTGAACCATCAAAATTGATGGATGTTTGTTTAATCAAACTGCCTATCCACACAAATCCAATTTCTTATTTCAGTTTCTTTTTCGTTTAACCCAACCTGTGTCCAGGGTACATATCGTCGTCTATATATCTATCAAAGAGAAAGCGTCTTGCCCCTACCATGGAAACTAAACAAAGGAAAGAGCATGGCCGGACCAACCTGGGCAAGTGCACGCAGATTATTGTTGGTGGAGGAAGCCGAGCTCGAAGAGCCGTGATCCTGGGGCCAGACATAGAAACCTGAAAGCGCAATTGGTGGATCTTAAAGATGAAGAAGACGAAAGCATCAAGCGAACGGGAAAAGGAAGCAAGGTCATCTGGCGATCGAAGTGCGGTTGTACCTTCACAGAGAAGCCGAGGCAGTAAGGGGGAGGTGCAGGCGCAGACGAGAGGCTCGATGGCAGGCGGCGGCGGCGCGGCAAGAGGCTAGGGCAAAACGCAGTCGAGAAGGGGAACGAAATGACCCAGGTGTGACCTAGTTTGGATAAAGCAGAGGAGGAAATACAATGAGCCTCTGCCTACGGGTCGGGCGAACGGAAGCCCAAAAGAATTTAGATGGGCCGCACACTGCGTCAGGCGTCTCTGCATGTTAAATCAGCCGATGCCGTGCGGCCAAATACCTATTGGGCCGGGCCACGAACGAGGCGGAATGCTTCAGTTTCTTTATTTAGTTTTCTATTACTTTTGCTCTTGGTTTTTTTTTTGATTTTACGTATCTTCTTTCTAAGGAGTAATTCGTAATTAGAAAGGATAAAAAATTAACAAAAGTAGAAAATGTAAAAGAAGTGTTCATTATGCCAAGAGAGCGCACATGTTTCGAATTATATAAATGTTTTATTTAATTTAACGAACAAATTTATATGAGGATTTTTTAACAACGAGGAACAACTTTTAATATTTGATGAATAAAATTTGAGAGCGATGAACATTTTTTCAACTCGCTGGACAAGATTTGGATTCTAGATTTGGTTTGATACTGAATTCATGTGTAACCGAAGTAAAAATGTTTTTTGTGAGCATCACCCCTCCATGGGAGAACCAATAGCACCTACCAGTATAACAGAAACCAAGGCTGGAGGCATGGGCTAAACTGTTATACCCTCATGAAAATCCACTTGCAATGAAGAATGCAACAGCAAAACAAACAAAAAGGCATGGTATAAATTGCTTATAACCGACCACATCAGTCGTAGACAGTATAGCGTTCGCATCACAAGCCTAGAATTTAGATGAGCATTAACATAGCATGAGGACAAGTAGACGTACATTTAGGAAAATAAATTGATCAGCCAGCCAATTGGAATGTGAAAAAATGCCTTATCTTATCATCTTTTTTAGAGTAGCCTGAGCCTAAGGCAAAAGATAACAAAGGCGTAGCTAATATAAGATGGTCCATACATACTGGTGTATCTACATTCATCGTAATAAAAAGGTTTAGGCCAAAAGATCAAGAGGGAAGTTAGCAGGGCACAGATCAACTGCATGGAACATCTACATTGATTTCATGAGCAGTTGCACGGCGGTGTGGCTTCACGATGGGGTAAGCAGATCCATGACAGAGAGGTTGGTCTTCAGAGCCTCGAATGATTCAATAGCATCGACATGAAACGCCGGCCACCTTCCAAAGAAGCCGTCAGACGACGCACGAACATGAAACGTGCATTTCATGCCAAGCAAGCCTAAAAGTTCAGGAGGAATTTTCCTGAGCATCGAGGCCGCCACATGAACATTGTGAATAGTAGGGTCATGACGCATGTTGTTGCAAATGACCTGGCCAGCAGATCGACCGACAATCTGCTGCCCTTTTGCTCCAAACAACTCAAACTCGGCTTCTCCGCTTCGGTCTTTTGCAAGGACAAATAATGTGTACCTGGTCATTAGCAAACAAACTATAAGCGAAGCAAAAGGAATACTATGAACCAATGCAATTGCGAGCTCTTCTTACCCGACTGTTGCACTGGTACATGAACAGCTACGGCGTCCACATGTATATACATCAGGCTGAGTGAGTGACGTCGCAGCTGGCATGGACATATAGTGGCAGTCCGTACAGAAGGTGGCCCACCATTTTTTCAAATG
>NW_021284531.1:0-1155 GCF_002162155.2 Triticum dicoccoides
TGTTGGGTTATGTAGTAATTTCAAAAAATTTCCTACGCGCACACAGGATCATGTGATGCATAGCAACGAGAGGAGAGTGTTGTCTACGTACCCAACGCAGACCGACTGCGGAAGCAATGACACGACGTAGAGGAAGTAGTCGTACGTCTTCACGATCCAACCGATCAAGCACCGAAACTACGGCACCTCCGAGTTCGAGCACACGTTCAGCTCGATGACGATCCCCGGACTCCGATCCAGCAAAGTGTCGGGGAAGAGTTTCGTCAGCACGACGGCGTGGTGACGATCTTGATGAACTACAGCAGCAGGGCTTCGCCTAAACTCCGCTACAGTATTATCGAGGAATATGGTGGCAGGGGGCACCGCACACGGCTAAGGAATCGATCACGTGGATCAACTTGTGTCAACTTGTGTGTTTAGAGGTGCCCCTGCCTCCGTATATAAAGGAGGAGAGGAGGGGAGGCTGGCCGGCCCAAGAGGGAGGCGCAGGAGAGTCCTACTCCCTCTGGGAGTAGGATTCCTCCCCCCAATCCTAGTCCAACTAGGATTCCTCGGAGGGGAAGGGAGAGAGGGGGGCCGGCCACCTTCTCCTAGTCCTAATAGGACTAGGGGAGGGGAAAGAGGCGCAGCTATCTTGGGCTGCCCCTTTCTCCTTTCCACTAAGGCCCATGATGACCCATATGGCTCCCGGGGGGTTCCGGTAACCTCCCGGTAACCCGGTAAAATCCCGATTTCACCCGGAACACTTCCGATGTCCAAACATAGGCTTCCAATATATCAATCTTTACGTCTCGACCATTTCGAGACTCCTCGTCATGTCCGTGATCACATCCGGGACTCCGAACAACCTTCGGTACATCAAAATGCATAAACTCATAATATAACTGTCATCGTAACCTTAAGCGTGCGGACCCTACGGGTTCGAGAACAATGTAGACATGACCGAGACATGTCTCTGGTCAATAACCAATAGCGGGACCTGGATGCCCATATTGGCTCCTACATATTCTACGAAGATCTTTATCGGTCAGACCGCATAACAACATACGTTGTTCCCTTTGTCATCGGTATGTTACTTGCCCGAGATTCGATCGTCGGTATCCAATACCTAGTTCAATCTCGTTAACGGCAAGTCTCTTTACTCGTTCCGTAATA
>NW_021284532.1:0-1470 GCF_002162155.2 Triticum dicoccoides
GGTGCGCTTCCCTATGCGATGGAAGGAGGTTCTCCCTGAGCAGGCGCGGGCCTTGAGGGGCCTGCCTCCTGAGGGGCCGGGCTGGACGATGTCTTCTTTTTCTTGGGGGCGGCCTCGGGAGGCCTCCTGCCTCTGCGGTCCGGGTCTTCCAGCGATGCGGCCTGAAAGGCTCGCTCCAGGGAGCACACTGTGTCTCTCTCTTCGCAGGGCACCGTGATGACCCCGCCACTCCCTGGCATCTTGAGGACGTTGTAGCCGTGGTGGGTTACGGCCATGAACTTGGCCAGCGTCGGGTACCCGAGGATGGCGTTGTACGGCAGGCGAATGTGGGCAACGTCGAAGTCGATGAGCTCGGTGCGGTAGTTGTCGCGTGCCCCGAAGGTGACAGGAAGGTGGACCTGCCCAATCAGGACCGTGGAGCCGTCGGTGACTCCGGAGAAGGGCTTGGTTGGCTGAAGCTGACTGTATGGCACTTGGAGATTGTTGAACATTTCCACGGACAGGACGTTGAGCCCTGCCCCTCCGTCGATGAGGGTCCTAGTGACCAGCACATTGCTGATGATTGGGGAACAAAGCATCGGGAGGACTCCGGCTGTGGCCACGCACTTGAGCTGATCCGCTGAGCTGAACGTGATGGCGCATGCCGACCACCTGAGAGGGCGCGTGGCCTCGAGCTTGGGGAGGACTGCATTCACTTCGCAGGCGAACTGCTTGAAGATGCGCTGAGAGGCTGGGGCTTGAGCTCCGCCCAGGATGCAGGCGATCGCACGCGGTTCCTGGAAGCCCCCAGCCCCCTCGTCCTGATGACGGTCTTCATTTCTCCTTGGCTGCGGCGGCAGCGAAGGGAGGCCTGCGTTCCCTTGTGGGCGATCCTCGCGAGGCTGATCCCTCCAGCCTCCCTCGCGAGGTGGATCCTGCCAGCGATCCTCGCGAGGTTGGTCGCGCCACCCTTGGAATGGGCCGTGGTCTTCCCAACGTCCTGCGTTCCTTCCTCCTCCTCGGCCGTAGCCCCGGTCGCTGCGGTCGGGACGTCTGCCGAACCTTCCTTCACACACGGCCCGGAGCTCTTGGCATTCATTGGTGTTGTGGGTGTGGAGGTCGTGGTACACGCAGTACCGACTGCCCTTGGAGGATTCGGGCTGATCTCTGCCCCGCTTGGTGTCTGGCTCGGCCGCGAGTACGGCAGCCCCCTTGCGCTTTACGTCCTTGGCCTTGGGCTTCTTCTCTTCTGGGTCCATGGTAGGCAGCTCGAGGAGGGAGAGGCGTCCCTCCTTAGCCCTGGCGCACTTGGTCGCCATGTTGAACAGCTCCAAGGAGGTGCACAGGTCTTCATGCATCGCCAGATCCTCCTTCATCTTGATGTCGCGCACACCGTCGAAGAAGGCAGAGATGATGGCCTCCTCCGTCACCTTGGGGATCTTGAGGCGCGCGTTGTTGAAGCGCTGGATGTACTTCTGCAGGGTTTCCCCT
>NW_021284533.1:0-2050 GCF_002162155.2 Triticum dicoccoides
TTACGTCAGTGCCAATTGCTGCTCCACAAAATAAGATATCCTCACGAGTAAGAAATTTGTTGAGCTCGTATGGTATGCGAGGCGATTGCACGATGTGGTACACCAAGCAATCATCTGCAAAACACAATTGAAGTACGGCAGCACGTTGCTGCATTTCCGGGGGCAGGTCCTTCTTCTTTAGCCCATCGACTTGGTCAGTGAACTCACAGTCTAGACCAACAATCTTCTTTTCTACCGTTTGGAGGGAGTTCAACAAACTCTTGACCCATTCCTCAACGACGCCTGGTTCATTGGTGACCGTCACGGTTACCTTGAAGCCAGCAAGTTGCTCAAAGCGTAGCAGGCTGAGCCATCAGAATGGCAGCAGAGTGATCATCATCCTCTGGAGCTAGCGGAGGCAGCAGATTATAATCAAAGATGGAAATAGTGTGCGGCTGCAGTAGCTCCAAGGAGCATGGCGAAGCGAGCATATCATTGGCATTGGTGTCCTTAGGAATAGCCCTGCAGTCATAGACCAAGTGAGCGATAGGAGATAGCATGAACAAACAAAACACATCTTTTTTTAGTATTACTAAATGTCAATGCCAAACGAGTAGAACTATAAATAACTCAACACAAATTAGACCCGTTCAAGAGATGAAGAGTTCTTCTCAAAAGAAAAACCGAACTTGCTCAGAAACAATATCCTAGATCTATATTCTGAATATGAATCTGAGTGCCCATCTTTTTTTGTTTTGCAAGATGAATTAAGGCGCTCATCTTTGCCGTCACGTAATATACTGCTTGAAACTCCAATCTTCAAATGCATGAACTTTAAAAGAAAGCTGGGACTAAATTGGACCAGACAAAAATTTCAAGACATCGTACAGATAAAAATTCACAAGCAAAACACCTCTAATTCGTCCAGAATATGGCAAAATAAAACTGCACGAGCACGTTGCCTATCATAAAATAAGAAGACAAAAAATGAGCTGCAGTAGTATATTATTATACCTTGATGACTTTGTTTTGGCTTGCAGCGGCCCCATAGTCAAGTGTATTGTAAATTGCTATATCCACTATACGTACGCCGCGGATGTTTCTTCTCAGACTGATGGATTGTAGGTGATGTGATCGAGGGGATGGTTTGAGGGGATGGTTTGTCAATCCGGCCAAAAGGATGCTTATAAGCTAGCCGATTGGGATAAAAATAGCAATCATTGATATTTGCGTTTTGGGAAGGAAACAGTAAGGATTTTGTCACAGTGCTTATCCGCAGCGATTTTTAATGGCTTTCTTTATGTTTCATTCACGTCAAATAGCAATAATGATATTCGCATCACCTTTTTTTGTGTGAACGTGGTAGCTTTGGTTTAGCATTTTTAAATGTGAACGTGCTCTAATTTTATTTAACGTTTTTGCATGCGAACCATGGTCTATTATCCTTTTTGTTCTAGGAATGTGGTCGATTTCACATTCACATAGGACGTGTTTGGTTGTTGCTAGCAATTTTTCCTGCATTGCATGTGTGTCTCAGTTAGGCCGGTTGAGGGAAAATCATCATGTGCATATCGTTTCACTACCAGAAAAAGGCATATAGGTGGCCCCTAACAAGTGGCGCACGCATATAACCACCCGCCACAACTATTTTAAATATTTTGCAGTGCCGGGTGCTATAAACTATTCACCACTGGCTATCTGAATAATACTGACGGGCATAAGTAAGGACCCGCCATTCCGTCACTCTTGTTAATTTCTTCACGGGTGAAAAGCAATAGTGGCGGCAACGTACAACAGGCCCATCACTGGTGCCATGCTAATCAGTGGCGAGCAGTTTCTTGCCACCGCCATAGATCCGCCCCCACCGGTTTCTAATTTTGTAGGAGTTTGCAGTGGTGGCTACTATTACGCGCCCGCCACGTCTATATTTGGTCATCCTGCCACCTACCACTCAAATATAGCTCTGGCGGGTGCTATCTGCTGCCCGTCACTCTTATGCATGACCTTATCCACCCCACCCACCACCCGCAGCCAGTCGCACATTATCCATCTAGACATAAATCTTTCTCGC
>NW_021284534.1:0-3188 GCF_002162155.2 Triticum dicoccoides
GCGAGTCAATGGCTCGGTGGTGGTGCCTGTACTTTCCCCACCGACCCAACTTGCATCCGTCCTCGATCGCCACCATCTCCTCCTCCTCCTCCTGCCATGATTTGACGCCAAACCAACCCAAGGAATCGTCATCGTCGGTGTGGCCGCCACCGCCTTCCCCATCTCCGGCTTGGTTCCGCCCTCGGCCCATATCCTCCTCAAGCGGACAAGCAGTCACTTCTTTGAGGAGGTCCATCAAAGTGGGACGCAACTCCTCTAACGTACGTTGCACAAACTGACGTGTGGACCTGGACCCATGCGTCAGTGGCCCAACATTAGGTGGCCGTACGTCAGGGGATCCGGCTCCATCAAATATGATCTGTGTCATACCAGCAGTCTGTAAGCAAGTCAGTGCAAATGATAGATAGATGACCCTTCTTCTTGCATCTGACACACAAAGCCAGGGATGTGCGGTCTGCCCCGGTAGCTTCCTCCCATCGGTCAAACCCAGTGTCACCAGATCCGGATGGGATCTTGGAGGAGGAGGCCCTCGTCGTCACCTTGTGCATCCAGACGTGGCTCTCTCAGTCACGCCTGAAACCCTCCATTGCCGTCACCACGAGCCCGGACGGGCAACCGTCCCAGCCGCGGTCGCGCCCCTCGCTGCGGTTGAAACAGCCCACTCCCCGACCATGATGAGTAGCGCCAAATCCCTCATCTCTCATCTTTGTAGGCTTGTGGGTGAGATCTATAGGGGGATCTGGCGGTGGGGATGAAACAACTTGGGCGAACGATCTGTGGTCACCGTGAATCTTGCCCTCCCACCTGGAAAAGGAAGGATGAACCCTAGTTTTCTCTCGAATCGGGGCCTCCCAGAAGCGAAGGAGGCAGTCCTCTAGATCCAGAATGGGGGGTGGGGGTGTGGCGGGTAGCGGCATGGGGTTTTGTATCAAGGGGCGAGGGTCAAACCATAGCCACGGGGACCTCATGGCACTCGGATGCCCTAGATCACACATGTCGACTATCCAAGTCATCGATCCAGTTTTCTTCTAGGTGCCGCCCGAGAATCCCCGGTTCAACGGTCGGGTCTGGGATCCTGCGGCGTGCGCCATGGACCGCCCCCAGGGCCCCTCGCTCTCTCCTTGCGTGAAATGGACACCGTCTTCGACGCGCTGCCACCCGATGGCTCGCCGACGCAGTGCTGCAACTCCGGCAGACGATCAGTGGAGATATTTGATGGAAGACTGTCCAAAATCCAAGCAAAATGACAAGGGAAAGGGATGATAAACCCTAGCAAAATGGCTGTTTATATGGTTCCAAATATGGGTTGTGGCACCCCGGCTCAGAGAAACCGGAATGCCCCGTATTCCAGCCTAGAGATCGAGATGTCTTCTGGAATACAACACTGCTTAGCATTGAACAAATCAGCTCTTTATTGCAATCTATATGGGTACAAGGGAGGTTACATTAGCACAACGACACTACGCCTGCCACGGTTGCTCCATGCAAGCAGCAGAACAACTCGATGCAGCAGAATGAGTACTGGCAGTGGATGAACTCCACTCCGCAAGGACTCTGGCTGGAACGCTTATCCTAGCTTGCAAACGAGGAATCCACGGCAAACAAGCAATCAAATCTGGCATGACCTGCAAACTGGCATGATACGCCATGTCAATACATTGAATGTACTTGCAAGCTCACAGCAACCAAAGCAATCAAGACAAACAATAGCATGGCAGTTACAGATTATTAAGCAATGAGGAACACGATACTATCAGAACAACGTGGCATGAATAACATGATACAGCTAGAACAATACGATCATGGCATGAACATATGCACATGATGATACTAGCATGCAACATTATGAAACATTCATGCACCAACTTACTCTGCTCGGGTTATCTCGTAACCATCACCTGCACAAACTTACCATCACGGACATCACACGATCATCTTAGGATCCAATCAAGCTTGGTATTCACAATACCGTAGTAATCATTTATAACCACAAGGAGGTTGACTTTTACCCTTGACTCTCGTATAACACCTCAAATATCCAACGAGTCGGTATTCACGATACCACAGTGATCCTCTCACGATCACATAAATATCAACCAACTTCTTTCATCATCGAACCTGGGTTGTTATTAAGCACATTATTATTATTATTGTTGACCCATAGTGTGACCAACTACGAAATGGGCCCATATCTGCGGGCGCGGCTATCGATAGATTTAACACACACACTGCAGAGGTTAGCACACTGTACCCACACCATGGAACCCTGGCCTCGCACTCCCATTCGGCTGGACTAAAGCATTCCGACAAAACCGTCCTACTGCCATGACACTCTCCCGGCCACTCCGACCAACTCTCCTTTAGGCTAAATCCTGGGTGGCCCCGTGCCTACCAAAGGCACCAACGGCTGGCAAAACGGTCCCAAATGGGGACAATGATCCATACTCAACAACGGGCACACAAGGCTTATGTTGTCCTACCTGATCAGGGTAGCGTCCGCGCATAACCTTCCCTCGCGGGAGGCACCGGTGAGAGGCATGACAATAGACCCAGTTAGGACCCCCCCATATGGTAAGCATGGTTGCACTGGTTAGATCGATATGGTGGCACCATGACTCAACCAACAGTTGTTCAAGTTCAATTTAATCCGGTTAAACTTGAATGCAATATGCCGAGCCAGGATAAAATAACATGATGCATGAACATGATATCAAAATAAGCATGGAGGTGCAACATAATCAACGAGCATAACAACAACATTTAATCATTTATCCAGATGAGCATCGCATACTGACGAGCATGAATATCACAACTAGAACACTACTCATAGCATAACATGACCACTGACATCAACAATAAATACCATGCAATAACATAACGATAAACTACCATGCAAGCATTTAACCAACTGGGTGCAAAGGAACATGCATAACAACGGTACTCGGGACAGACAATAGTCATGCACCGAAGACCATCACCAACATGTACTATTACCAAGCATTGCCAATATTAACACAATACTAGCATGAAGAACATAATAACAAAGTGCAAGAAAACATGACGGTAAACACCGATCCATATGCATAACTGAAATAATGACAGCAGAAGCAAAACAATCAAGCAGTTATTAAAGATTCAGGTTGGAAACCAATGCTTCTGCATGGCTATCAGGCAAATGGTGGTTGTGG
>NW_021284535.1:0-1045 GCF_002162155.2 Triticum dicoccoides
GAATTTTTTTTTTTTCCGAAACCTACTCCGGCAAGGAAACACGAATCGGAATCTAGATGGATCCCGAAAACAACCCTAATAAGCAAGGAACTCGGATTGGTGGTGGATATATGGTGGTGGTATATGGCAGCGGTGGTGGTAGCGGTGATAGTATATGGATATGGATCGGTGGTGGTATATGGACACGGATTGGTGGTGGTATATGGATACGGATTCGGAGCGGTGGTGGTAGATGGCAGGGGCAATGATGATGGTGCGGCGGCGCGTGACAACTTATGACCAGAACTCGAAACTCTAAAAGACTAGACTCTAAGACCAGCAACTAGACACGACGATGCAACCGCAAATTCAACAAAGCAAAAACCCTAAAAAGATTATGCAAAGGCTCAGATTGGTTCGGATATGATGAACTAACCCTAAATTTTTTTTGTGGCTTTTTCGTGGACTATAGGTACGAAGAACAGACTCGATCTAAACTACGAAAAACTGTAAAATCTCACCGAGCAACCTAGAAATCTGATACCACTTGATAGAGGCAAAGGTGTCCCGTCTTTCGATGAGATGATGGATATCGCTTTGGTGGAAGTCGACTTTGACGATCCGACTACGAACGTGGGAGGACGTCGCGCCTTAGCAATCGCTAAACCAACTCCGAGAGGTTATTGACCACGCCGGAGCACGATCAACCTGACCACGAGGGTCTGTTTCCTGCGAGCAAACGAAGAACAAGCAAGAAACTGAGATTGCAATCTGGATATTGCGAATATAAGATGAAAGCTTTATTGATCAAGGTGGGGTTCTGTGACGCCTTTGTCTGGTCGTTGAACACAAACGAAGTACGCGAAGTTGCAGCTATGGCGAACTTTTAATCTAAACAAAACCCAAGGTCTAAACGATGCCCTAAGGGCTGTATATATGGAGGAAGAGGGGGTGGATTTCGTGGCCCTTGGTGGAGGGGTCCGAAATCAACCCTATCTCTTGTTTCCCCACACATACGGACTCTAAAAATAGCCTATACTTATGTATTTCGAAATTACATGGGCCT
>NW_021284536.1:0-750 GCF_002162155.2 Triticum dicoccoides
GGGAGGGGCAAGGATAAGGGACGAAGACCGGGGTAACATGTCGGATGCGATCATACCAGCACTAAAGCACCGGATCCCATCAGAACTCCGAAGTTAAGCGTGCTTGGGCGAGAGTAGTACTAGGATGGGTGACCTCCTGGGAAGTCCTCGTGTTGCATTCCCTTTTTAATTTTTTTCGCGCCGCTTGCAAAACAAAACGCACGTGTAAGTAATATATTTACCGTGTTTTATTATTTTGCACGAGTGCGGTAAGTCATAGCTGGGTGCTCATGATTCACGGGTCCAGCGTCGGCGTTGTGGCGCGGCAAGCGTGCACTGGTGCGGTTGAGAGGGAGGGGTGGAAACCGCGTTAAACTCGTCTCCGTAGTTGAGAGGGAGCGGCCAAAGCAACGTACAATCGTCTTTGTAGTGGAGCTGGGAGGGGCAAGGATAAGGGACGAAGACCGGGGTAACATTTCGGATGCGATCATACCAGCACTAAAGCACCGGATCCCATCAGAACTCCGAAGTTAAGCGTGCTTGGGCGAGAGTAGTACTAGGATGGGTGACCTCCTGGGAAGTCCTCGTGTTGCATTCCCTTTTTAATTTTTTTCGCGCCGCTTGCAAAACAAAACGCACGTGTAAGTAATATATTTACCGTGTTTTATTATTTTGCACGAGTGCGGTAAGTCATAGCTGGGTGCTCACGATTCACGGGTCCAGCGTCGGCGTTGTGGCGCGGCAAGCGTGCACTGGTGCGGTTGAGAGGGA
>NW_021284537.1:0-857 GCF_002162155.2 Triticum dicoccoides
CACTCCGTGTAAACGGAGAGGTATCTCTGGGCCCACTCGGTAGGACATCATCATATGCGCAATGTGACCAAGGAGTTGATCACGGGATGATGTGTTACGGAACGAGTAAAGTGACTTGCCGGTAACGAGATTGAACAAGGTATTGGATACCGACGATCGAATCTCGGGCAAGTAACATACCGATAGACAAAGGGAATTGAATACGGGATTGATTAAGTCCTTGACATCGTGGTTCATCCGATGAGATCATCGTGGAACATGTGGGAGCCATCATGGGTATCCAGATCCCGCTGTTGGTTATTGACCAGAGAACGTCTCGGTCATGTCTACATGTCTCCCGAACCCGTAGGGTCTACACACTTAAGGTTCGATGACGCTAGGGTTATAAAGGAAGTTTGTATGTGGTTACCGAATGTTGTTCGGAGTCCTGGATGAGATCCCGGACGTCACGAGGAGTTCCGGAATGGTCCGGAGGTAAAGATTTATATATGGGAAGTCCTATTTTGGCCACCGGAAAATGTTCGGGATTTTTCGGTATTGTACCGGGAAGGTTCTAGAAGGTTCCGGAGTGGGGCCCACCTGCATGGGGGGGCCCACATGGACGTGGGTAGTGGGGGAAAGGCCCCACACCCCTGGTCAAGGCGCACCAAGATCCCCCCTTAGAAGGAATAAGATCATATCCCGAAGGGATAAGATCAAGATCCCTAAAAAGGGGGGATAACAATCGGTGGGGAAGGAAATAATGGGATTTCTTTCCTCCCACCTTGGCCAACGCCCCAATGGACTTGGAGGGCAAGAAACCAGCCCCTCCACCCCTATATATAGTGGGGAGGCGCATGGGAGCTACACACGAAGTT
>NW_021284538.1:0-1214 GCF_002162155.2 Triticum dicoccoides
CATTTGTTTTCTATCGCTCGCCGATCATCGGGCAAGTCTGTCAAAGTCCATACTTTGTTTTCATACATGGATTCTATCTCGGATTTCATGGCTTCAAGCCATTTGTTGGAATCCGGGCCCGCCATTGCTTCTTCATAGTTCGAAGGTTCATTGTTGTCTAACAACATGATTTCCAGGACAGGGTTGCCGTACCACTCTGGTGCGGAACGTGTCCTTGTGGACCTACGAAGTTCAGCAGTAACTTGATCCGAAGTACCTTGATCATTATCATTGTTTTCCTCTTCAGTTGGTGTGGGCATCACAGGAACGGTTTCCTGCGCTGCGCCACTTTCCCGCTCAAGAGGTAGTACTTCATCGAGTTCTACTTTCCTCCCACTTACTTCTTTCGAGAGAAACTCTTTTTCCAGAAAGCATCCGTTCTTGGCAACAAAGATCTTGCCTTTGGATCTTAAGTAGAAGGTGTACCCGACAGTTTCCTTAGGGTATCCTATGAATACGCATTTTTCCGACTTGGGTTCGAGCTTTTCAGGTTGAAGTTTCTTGACATAAGCATCGCATCCCCAAACTTTTAGAAACGACAGCTTAGGTTTCTTTCCAAACCATAATTCATACGGTGTCGTCTCAACGGATTTAGACGGTGCCCTATTTAAAGTGAATGTAGCTGTCTCTAGAGCGTATCCCCAAAATGATAGCGGTAAATCGGTAAGAGACATCATAGACCGCACCATATCCAATAGGGTGCGATTACGACGCTCGGACACACCGTTTCGCTGAGGTGTTCCAGGCGGCGTGAGCTGTGAAACGATTCCACATTTCCTTAAGTGTGTACCAAATTTGTGACTTAAGTATTCTCCTCCACGATCTGATCGTAAGAATTTTATCTTTCGGTCACGTTGATTCTCTACCTCATTCTGAAATTCCTTGAACTTTTCAAAGGTCTCAGACTTGTGTTTCATTAAGTAGACATACCCATATCTACTCAAGTCATCTGTGAGAGTGAGAACATAACGATATCCTCCGCGAGCCTCAACGCTCATTGGACCGCACACATCGGTATGTATGATTTCCAACAAGTTGGTTGCTCGCTCCATTGTTCCGGAGAACGGAGTCTTGGTCATTTTGCCCAAGAGGCATGGTTCGCACGTGTCAAACGATTCATAATCAAGAGACTCTAAAAGTCCATCGGCATGGAGCTTCTTCATGCGCTTGACACC
>NW_021284539.1:0-1822 GCF_002162155.2 Triticum dicoccoides
TCGAGACAAAGATGGTGATCGAAACAACGTTCCTATGAAGTGCAACCGGGATCGTGAAGATTGTGCTAGTTTGCGTTCCCCCTTCACCCTACCCTAAGCTTGAATCTCGGGACGAGATTTTTGTTTAGTGGGGGTGAGTTGTCACATCCCTGGTCCTGTTATGCACTAGGCTAGACCTCATGTGAGCATCATGTTTAAATTCAAATGAAATTGAATTGAGGAATTTTCAAAGCCTCAGAAGACCTCTAAAAATAACCAACATTTAAATTTCATCAAATGAGTCCAAGAAAATGTTCCTGTTATTCCATGGAAATATTGGTGAGAGGTAAAATTTAAACCAATATTTTTGGAGTCACAGAGATATTTATTTTGGCCATTTGAATTAATCCAATAACTATTTGCTTTGGATTTATATTTAATATTTATTAAATATGACTCCAAATAATTCTGGAAGTTGTGAGTGGCTTTGTATATATTTTACTAAGCCACATAATAAACTACAGAATTTATTAAAATGGTTTAGTTGCTAAACTAAATCAAAACAAATACAGAAAAAAATAGAAAATGGAAACTAAAAAAAAGAGAGAAGGAACTACCTGGCGCTCACCTGTGCTGGCCCAGCCCCCCTGCCAGTCCACTTGGCGGCCCAGCCCACCAGGGGCACCGCTGTCTTCAACCTCTGCCTACTGGCAGAGGCGTGTCGACGCGCCCGTGCCCGGGCCTCCACCTCCTGCTTCGCCGTGGCAGCCTCCCCGACCTCCTCGCGACGCCACGGAGACACCCAGAGCCTCCCCACGTTCTCCCCTCTCCCTCTGGACCGCTCCCCCCTCCTCTGGCTCTCTCACTCGCGCGACCAAGGACCGCCGTCGCCGCCGCTCGTCGCAGCCGTAGCCACCACCGTCGTTCCACCCCACCAGAGTGACCCAAGGCTCCGCCTCGACGCCCCCGACCTCTCCATGGAGCTACGCAACGCCGGGAGCCCTGCATCGCCGCCCACGTCGCCGTTCCCCTCCTCGGCCACCGGAGATCGTCGCCGTCGATTCGCTGCACTCCGGCCGCCCCCGAGCCCGCTAACCATCCCTGCAGCTCCGCGGTGAGCCGCTGACCCGATTCCCCCTTGCCCCGTTGTCCCTAGCATCCTGTAGTTGCCGTCCCCTTGAGCTTCGAAGCTCGCCGCCGCCGTGCCTCGTCACCGCCGTGGCTGGAGCCGTTGTAGCTCGAAGCCGAGCACACCACCGCACTCAACATGTCTCCAGGAGCCCGTAGCCGCCACCAGCTTCTCCCCACGTGCCCCCTAGCACCAACCCCACACCCACCCGAACTCCGACCGCCGCCAAAGCTCATCGCCGGCATGATTCCGGCAACCCCCGCGCCCAACTCCGCCTCCTCTTGATGCGGGAGAGCACGGGCTACGTCCCGGTGGTCTCCGCGTGTCCAACCGCCACCTGTAGCACGTTTCTGAGCCGCGCCGCCGTCGTTCTGGTCGCCGCCGGCGAGGTTACGGTGACGCTGACATGGCGGATTAGATTAGTACTAATTACGCTATTAGTCTAACGCTATGACAATGACAGCTGGGCCCCGCGTCTAATTAACTCCGGGTTTATTTTCTGTTTAGATTAGTTTAATAAAGTGGGGCCCACAAGTCAGAGTTGACTGTGCTGACGTGTCCGTTGACCGGACCCACCTGTCATACACCCGAATCAGCCCCAGTCACTGACCAGTGGACCCCACTGGTCAGGTTTGACCGGACCAGCCCAGTTGACCCTGCTGACGTCACTGTGACGTGGGGCTGACGCAATAAGTATTTTCTGGTTTTAAAAAA
>NW_021284540.1:0-993 GCF_002162155.2 Triticum dicoccoides
CATCCTTCTCCAAGCTAGGCCCTTCATTTGTAAGCAAAACAAATGTATCCAATTTAGGCAGCATCATATTCTCATGAACATTAGAATCATTACCAAGAAATGAAAGTACCTGGTAATTTAGTTGGCGTGCACGAGCTCTAGTAATTGGTCCAGTATGTATAGCAGCAGGGGCTGTGGGTGTAACAATTGTATTGATGTCCTCATCATCCTCCCCTTCTTGAAATGAAGTCGTCCTCGACGGAAGTTCATCTTCCTCACCCAAATAAGGCTTCAAATCTGCAATGTTAAAAGTGGGACTAACCCCAAAATCTGCAGGCAGCTCAAGTTTATATGCATTATCATTTATTTTCTCTAACACCTTAAAGGGACCATCAGCACGTGGCATTAGCTTTGATTTGCGCAAATCAGGAAATCTATCCTTACGCAAATGTAACCAAACAAGATCTCCGGGTGCAACCACAACATGTTTTCTACCCTTATCTCCAGCAAGTTTATATTTAGCATTCATACGCTCAATGTTTTCCTTAGTTAACTCATGCATTTTTAGAATCAATTCAGCACGTTGTTTAGCATCAAAATTAACCTTCTCCGAAGATGGAAGAGGCAACAAATCAATAGGTGCACGAGGTAGGAAACCATACACAACTTCAAAAGGGAACATCTTAGTAGTAGAATGCAATGAACGATTATAAGCAAATTCAATATGAGGCAAGCATTCCTCCCACATTTTCTTATTATTCTTCAAAACAGCCCTAAGCATAGTAGACAACGTTCTATTGACTACTTCAGTTTGTCCATCAGTTTGGGGGTGACAAGTAGTACTAAAAAGCAGTTTAGTCCCCAACTTAGCCCATAAACATCTCCAAAAGTGGCTAAGAAATTTAGTATCACGATCTGAAACAATAGTATTTGGCACACCATGCAAGCGAATAATTTCACGAAAGAACAAATCAGCAACATTAACAGCATCATCACTTTTATGACATGGTATAA
>NW_021284541.1:0-1009 GCF_002162155.2 Triticum dicoccoides
ATCCAATTCCACTAGCATCACATTCAAGCTCAAAAGTCTTATTAAAATCAGGAAGTTGGAGTAAAGGAGCATGTGTCAACTTATCTTTCAATACCGTGAAGGCTTCTTCCTGTGCGGTACCCCAAACAAAAGGCACATCCTTCTTTGTAAGCTCGTTGAGAGGTGCAGCAATGGTGCTGAAATCTCTCACAAAACGCCTATAGAATCCAGCGAGGCCAAGAAAACTCCTCACTTGTGTGACCGTTTTGGGCTGCGGCCAACTCTCAATAGCTTCAATCTTGGCTTTGTCAACTTCAATTCCCTGTGGAGTAACAACATAGCCAAGAAAAGATACTCGGTCGGTGCAAAAGGTGCACTTCCCAAGGTTACCAAACAAACGTGCATCACGTAGAGCAATAAAAACAGCACGTAAATGTTCCAAATGTTCTTCCAAAGATCTGCTATAAATCATTATGTCATCAAAGTAAACTACCACAAATCGTCCAATGAAAGCACGTAAAATTTCGTTCATTAATCTCATGAAAGTACTAGGTGCATTAGTTAACCCAACAGGCATGACTAACCACTCATATAATCCAAACTTAGTTTTAAATGCTGTTTTCCATTCATCTCCCAATTTCATACGAATTTGATGGTAGCCACTACGCAAATCAACTTTGGAGAATATTGTAGAGCCACTCAATTCATCAAGCATATCATCTAGCCTAGGAATAGGATGACGATAACGAATAGTAATATTATTAATGCCTCTACAATCAACACACATACGTGATGTACCATCCTTTTTCGGCACTAGAATAATAGGAACAGCACAAGGACTAAGGGATTCGCGTATATAACCTTTGTCGAGAAGATCTTGTACTTGGCGCATAATCTCCTTCGTCTCCTCTGGATTGGTACGGTATGGTGCACGGTTTGGCAGTGAAGCACCGGGAATTAAGTCAATCTGATGCTCAATCCCTCGAATAGGCGGTAATCCCGGTGGCACGTCTTGTGGAAAGACGTCAGC
>NW_021284542.1:0-1786 GCF_002162155.2 Triticum dicoccoides
AGATAAAATGCATCTTCATAGGACACCCAAAAATAGTTGGGTATACCTCCTAATTCAGATCCGAAAGCAATAGGGATTGTTTCTTGAATCGGGTCCTTTTTCGAGGAAAGGTTTCTCTCGAAAAGTTGAGTGGGAGGATGGTGGAGACTTGATGAGGTTATTGAACCGTCACTTCAACAAGTGTGTAGCAGGGCACAGGAAGTTGTTCCTGTGGCACGTACACCAACTGAAGTGGAAGCTTATGATAGTGATCATGAAACTTCGGATCGAGTCACTACCAAACCTCGTGGGATGACAAGGATGCGTACTACTTCAGAGTGGTACGTAATCCTGTCTTGGAAGTCATGTTTCTAGACAACAATGAACCTACGAGCTATGGAGAAGCGATGGTGGGCCCGGATTCCGATAAATGGCTTGAGGCCATAAAACCCGAGAGAGGATCCATGTGTGAAAACAAAGTGTAGACTTTGGAAGAACTACTTGATGGTCGTAAGGCTGTTAGGTACATATGGATTTTGGAAGGAAGACAGACAATGATGGTAAGTGTCACCATTGAGAAAGCTCGACTTGTCGTTAAGATGTTTTTCGACAAGTTCAAGGAGTTGACTACGATGAGACTTTCTCACTCGTAGTGATGCTAAGAGTCTGTTGGAATTATATTAGCAATTACTGCATTATTTATGAAATCTTGCAGATAGGATGTCAAAACATTGTTTCCTCGACGATTCTTGAGGAAAGGTTGTATGTGATACAACCGGAAGGTTTTGTCTATCCTGAAATATGCTAATAAGTATGCAAAGCTCCAGCAATCCTTCTGAGGACTGGAGTGAGCATCTCGGAATTGGAATGTATGCTTTGATGATGATCAAAGATTTTGGGTGTATACAAAAGTTTATGAGAAACTTGTATTTCCAAAGAAGTGAGTGGGAGCACTATAGAACTTCTGATAAGTATATGTTGTTGACATATTGTTGATCAGAAATGATGTAGAATTTCTGGAAAGCATATAGGGTTATTTGAAAGGTGTTTTTCAATGGAAAGCCTGGATTAAGCTACTTGAACATTGAGCATCAAGATCTATAAGGATAGATCAAAACGCTTAATGGTACTTTCAAATGAGCACATACCTTGACATGATCTTGAAGGTGTTCAAGATGGATCAGTCAAAGAAGGAGTTCTTGCCTGAGTTGTAAGGTATGAAGTTAAGACTTAAAGCTCGACCACGGCAGAATAGAGAGAAAGGACGAAGGTCGTCCCCTATGCTTAAGATGTAGGCTCTACAGTATGCTATGCTGTGTACCGCACCTGAAGTGTGCCTTGCCATGAGTCAGTCAAGGGGTACAAGAGTGATCCAAGAATGGATCACGGGACAGCGGTCAAAGTTATCCTTAGTAACTAGTGGACTAAGGAATTTTCTCGATTATGGAGGTGGTAAAGGGGTTCGTCGTAAAGGGTTACGTCGATGCAAGCTTAACACCTATCCGGATAGCTCTGAGTAGAGATACCGGATACGTATAATGGAGCAACAATTTAGAATAGCTCCAAGTAGAACAGTTATTTGGAATAGCTCCAAATAGAACGTGGTAGCTGCATCTAGGAGATGACATAGAGATTTGTAAAGCACACACGGATCTGAAAGGTTCATACCCGTTGACTATAACCTCTCTCACAAGCATAACATGATCAAACCCAGAACTCATCGAGTGTTAATCACATGGTAAATGTGAACTAGATTATTGACTCTAGTAAACTCTTTGGGTGTTAGTCACATGGGGATGTGACCTTG
>NW_021284543.1:0-2486 GCF_002162155.2 Triticum dicoccoides
GCACGTCGGCGGGGTGTCGGGTGGTTGGTGGACGTGACGGTGCATGACGACAGCGACGACTGCGCTCGGGCGCGAGAGAGGGAGACCCAGGGAAAGGGGTGAGAGCGTTGGAGAGTGAGAGAGAGGACCCGGGCATCCCACTGGCGTCGTCTAGGCGTGTCGAGGGTAGCCAGTCAGGTAGGTAGGGAGGAGGTGGTCGGGCGCGTGCGAGCGTGCGTCGGCCACGCTCTCTGCCTCCTGGCGAAGGAGGAAGACGACAGGGGCACCAGGTGTGCTGGGCCGCCTCCTCCACTAGGCCAGGTAAGCCAGGTCAGTCTCTGCTCTGTTTTACTTTTCTACTTGTTTTCTTTTATTTATTTATTAACCACTGTTTAAATTCAAAATAGAATTCAAATTCATGTGAAATATTTCTGAAATATTTTATGTTGCAGAATGGACTATTCCAAATGCACATAAAATGTTTCCGGGTATTTGGAAATATATTATATACATATTATGAATATACCAAATGCAAATAAAATAATGATTTAAATTCACTTCCCAAAATATTCCACAAAAATGTCACTATTTTTGGCTTGGTCTCAAAGCCTTGCCAAAATTATCAAACGTTGATGATGGCCATTTTGGGTTCATTGAAGGAGTTTTTAGCCTGGTGATATTCCCGAGAAGACAATCGGAAAATCGGGAACCACCAACATGTTATTAAGCCCGGGAATACTCTTGCTTTCCAGGCAAGATGATGCAATCAAATAAGTAGGGATTGACACAATCCTAACTCTTGATCAAAGAGTGCCACAGAAATAAAGACTAGGTAGCACGATCAACCTTATAATGGTGATTCAATAACTGAAAGTGAAACTATCCCCGGGTGGTTTTGGAACAGATTAACAACATATAGCTCATTGAACTAATGTCTTTTCAAGATAAACATTTCAGGGAAGTTCAATGTTTGGCATGGCATGGATTTGGATTGTGGACCCCTCAAAATGCTAAGGACAAAAGGTGGCCCAAGCTCTAAAGTCCAAGACTCTACATTTTCTATTTTAGCGATCCAAGATCACATTGAGTCTATAGGAAAGCCAATACTATTGAAAGGGGATGAGGTGTTGATTAATGGCTTGCTTGCTCAAAATGCTTAGTGATATGATCAAAAGCCCTCAACCACTTTCTCATATCCACATATGTCCCAAACCAAAAGTCAAACTCGGCCCCACCGATTTGATCCATCCGGTGCCACCGGGTTCATTTGACATAGCCACTGCCAGAAACCCTAGTCATTTCGGTCTCACCGAGATGGGGTTGCAAACTCTCTGTTTCCCTTCATAACGTTTCGGTCTAACCGAGATGAGCGATCGGTCCCACCGAGTCTGCAATGCAAACTTTCTGTTTTCCTTTGATAACGCTTCGGTCCCACCGAGATGAGCGAATCGGTCCCACCAAGTTTGCCTGACCAACTCTCTGGTTACCTTATTACCAGAGTCGGTCCAACCGAGTTTGTGTAATTGGTCCAACCGAGATTACGTTATGCCCTAACCCTAATTATATCGGTCCCACCGAGTTGACATGTTAGTCCCACCGAAATTGCCTAACAGTCACATTATGTACTGAATCGGTCCGACCGAGTTTTCTGATTCGGTCCCACCGAGTTTGGTATATTGTGTGTAACGGTTAGATTTTGTGTGGATGCTATATACCCCTCCACCCTCTCCTCATTCATGAGGAAAAACCATCAGAACGTGCCTACACTTCCACTACTCATTTTCTGAGAGAGAACCACCTACTCATGTGTTGAGACCAAGATATTCCAATCCAACCATATGAATCTTGATCTCTAGCCTTCCCCAAGTTGCTTTCCACTCAAATCATCTTTCCACCAAATCCAATCCTATGAGAGTGAGTTGATTGTTGGGGAGACTATCATTTGAAGCACGAGAGCAAGGAGTTCATCATCAACACACCATCTATTACATTTTGGAGAGTGGTGTCTCCTAGATTGGTTAGGTGTCACTTGGGAGCCTCCAACAAGATTGTGGAGTTGAACCAAGGAGTTTGTAAGGGCAAGAAGATCGCCTACTTCATGAAGATCTACCCTAGTGAGGCAAGTCCTTCGTGGGCGATGGCCATGGTGGCATAGACAAGGTTGCTTCTTCATGGACCCTTCGTGGGTGGAGCCCTCCATGGACTCGCGCAGCCATAACCCTTCGTGGGTTGAAGTCTCCATCAACGTGGATGTACGATAGCACCACCTATCGGAACCACGCCAAAAACATCTGTGTCTCCTATTGCGTTTGCACACTCCAATCCCATCCCTTTACATTCTTGCAAGTTGCATGCTTTACTTTTCGCTTCTTATATACTCTTTGCATGATTGCATGATTGTATGAATTGTGTTAAGATTGCTTGACTTGTGCTAAATTGTTAAAATCTGCCAAGAAGTAAAATTGGGAAAAGGTTAAGTTTTTATTTGTTCAAGTAGTCTAATTACC
>NW_021284544.1:0-1946 GCF_002162155.2 Triticum dicoccoides
GCGGAGACTTTGGTGGTTTCCTCAGGGCATCGATAGTGCGCTTTGCTTTCAGCGGATCTACCTTCTCCTCCGGAGGTGGATGTCTCTTTGCTTTCACCCCTTCAAAGAACTCCTTCACGTGGGTCCGCACAATCGTATCGTTTTCCTCCTCGGACCTCTCGTACGGTAACTTCTATAGAGGCTTGAGAGATGATGGACCGTATTTGTATTGCCTCCCGCCTCTGGTTGTGCTGCTAGACGCCGGAGCAGACGGAGCGGCTGCGGCGTCTGTCTTCTTTCGTGCTTGCTTACGAGGCGGAGGAGAAGGAGTATGACACGCTGGAGCAGCCGGGGCGGCGGCGGGTCTCTTCCGCCCTTGCTGGCGAGGCAGAGAAGGAGGATGCTGCTGGCTGCTCGGGAGCGCCGGCGCAGGCGGAGAAGGAGGTGGAGTGCCGCCATGCGCCGGAGAAGGAGGCGGAGTGCCGCCACGCGTGCCCTGATCGTCACTCGCCGGAGGAGGAGGCGGTGGAGGAGGCAGAGTGCCCTGACTCGCCGGAGCAGGAGGAGGAGGCGGAGGCGTCCAGTTCAGAAGGTTGATGAGCTCCTTCTTCCATAGGCATGGAGTCTTCAGAGCAGAACCCAGCCTAGTCTCCCCTTCACCGGTAGGGTCGTCAAGCACGAGGTCCTCAAATCCCTCCATTATTTCATCCACCATCACCTTAGCATATCCTTTGGGAATCGGCTGGCAGTAATAAGTTGTGCCGGGTCCACTAGGATAAACTTGGCCAACAGCCGCCTTGACCTTCAAAGTCATCCATCGCGCCATCATGTGACAATTTTGAGACTCCGTGATACCATCCATGGGATAGCTGGCAGGATCCGTCAAGACATGCTCCGGCTAAAGCAGCTCGGTGGAAGCCACGCTGCTTCTCCGCTGAGATGGCGGGGTAGCTTCGGGGGAAGCTTCGGCAGGTCGTTTGCTGCGATCTGCTGCTTCTCGTTCCTCTTCTCGATCCTCTAGCCCCATTACCCTTTCGTGCAGCGCCTGCAGTTGGTCCTGCTCCAGTTTCTTCCTCCTTTCATGGGTTTTGTAACCCCCTGCGTCCGGAAAACCAACCTTCCACGGAATGGAGCCTGGCGTGTCTCGTGTCCGTCCAGGGTGCTCAGGATTCCCAAGGGCCATTGTGAGCTCGTCCTTCTCCTTGTTTGGAAGGAACGTCCCTCGCTGCGCTGCATCGATATAGTGTCGAAGGTTCTTGACTGGTATTTCCAGTTGCTCGTCCGTCCACTGGCAAAACCCTGTTACAGGGTCCAAGGTTCCGCCAGACCCGAAGAACCAAGTCCAGCAACGGTCTGGCCATCTCATTGTCTCTGGTTCGATCCCTTTTTCAAGCAGATCATTCTCAGCCTTGGACCAATTAGGCTGGGCTTGCAGGTAGCCACCTGACCCCGTGCGATGGTGAAGCGTCTTCTTCGCAGCATTTTTCTTGTTTGTCTCCGACATCTTCTTACTCTTTTCTGATGTCTTGTGGGCCACAAATGCGGGCCAGTGATCTTTGATCTTCTCATATTTGCCGATGAATACTGGTGTCTTTTTATTTTTGACAAACTGGTTCAGCTCTTTCCTCCACCTCCTCATTAGGGTTTCCATCTTCTTAAGAGCACAAGACTTGATTAATTCCTCTTTAACTGGCTTCTCCGGATCCTCCTCTGGCGGTAGGGTGAAATTTGCCTTCAGCTGAGTCCAAAGATCTTCTTTCTGCATATCATTGACATAAGACACCTCAGGGTCTTCCTCCTTAGGCTTATACATTGCTGGATGCTGATCGGGATCTTGTCCCTAACAAGAACCCCGCACTGAGAAGAAAATTCCTTCCTTGTCTGGATGGGTTCAATCGGTTCGCCGTCGGGCGCGATTTCTATGATCTCAAACTTTTCATCCGAGCTCAACTTTTTCTTCGGGTCTC
>NW_021284545.1:0-2362 GCF_002162155.2 Triticum dicoccoides
AACATCCAGCTGCACAAAAACCTCGCTTTTACGGAAAAGGAAAATTGCATAGATAAATTGAGTTTCAGCAAACAATTATCGAGTAATTAATTACCGATCATTAGTCCGGAGTACCTTGTTAAACCAACATAAGACTGCTCGAAGGCGCTTCACTAGCGCCGTAGCGCTTTATCGTTGTGACCGTAGCTACCAGATCAATCTGCAAGATGAGATGGACCTGATTAGCTTTTGAAGAGCTTGAGTGCTTGACTGCATCCATGAAAGAAGTTTACAATGCAACTAGCAATCAAAAAGATTCTTCTATAGATAACAAACTCAAATTATACGACAAGAAAGAAAACAAAAACTAGTAGCTATGCAAATTGACAAGGGTCAAAAAGAGAAAAAAGAACACATAATTCATAGTAAAATCACTGAACTCGACAAGAGAAGATGCGCCCATACAGCAAGGATGACCGACATGACAGCCCCAGAAACCACTAGAAAGAGGCAAGTAGACACACACAACCATTTTCACTAACAACACCATGTTTCCTTCTAGCCAAGGATAATCAACTCACAAGTTAGAACTTAAAAATTCAGGTGCAGGACCCAGTTTTAGCAGGATTTAACCAAATTAGATTGATATGCAGTACTATGCAAAAAAAATGCTCCAGCAATGATTGCAGGCTAAAGGTACATGTGGTCCTTCAAACTTTCTGATTGGATGTGAAAGATTTGGGCTTTATGCTTCTCCTTTTTCATCAAGATGACATGAATATATGTTTCTGAATTCCTACAGTCATAACAACACAAGTAGTCGGATAACACAAGAAACCAGAAACAAATAACTGCACCAGTGTATTATTTTCTTGCATTCAAGAATCTTGTGTGCAGAACATGTGGTTGCACAAAAACCACGCTCTTACGGAAGAGGAAAATTGCACTGAGTGATTAGTTATTGATCATTAGTCAAGAGTACCTTGTTAAACCAAGGTGAGACTGCTCGATGGCTTCAGTAGTGCCACAACGCTTTATCGTTGTGACCGTAGCTTCCGGATTAATCTGCAAGATGAGATGGGCCTGGTTAGCTTACTCTCTCGTGGAATGCTATTTGAAATCTAGATTTTACAAGCTACACCCTCTATTCCTATATGTAAGATGGTTTTACAGTTCAAATTAAACTGTAAAAAACAGCACTTGGTTTTATCACAAGGCAGCAAGCTTGTTTTATCACAAGCTACATAATAAAGCTAAAATAACCACTTAATTTTGATAAAACAAAGAGGTAGGATTTCCATAGCTTGAAGTAACTACAGTGTAGTAATTCCGAACACAAAAACTCCAGCAAAAAGGCAAGAGTAACAGGAAACATAGCTTTTGAAGAGCTTGACACTAGTAGAAAACAGGGCTTTCGTCTAGGCCAGTTTAGCCCATTAGTCCCGGTTCAATCCAGAACCGGGACCAATGGAGCTATTTGCCCCGGTTCGTGAGCCCAGGGGGCCGGCCGGGCCACGTGGGCCATTGGTCCCGGTTTGTCCGGACCTTTTGGTCCCGGTTGGTGGGACGAACCGGGACCAATGGTCCTGGCTCCTGGCCCACCACTATTGGTCCCGGTTGGTGGCATGAACCGGGAACAAAAGGGTTACCTTTAGTCCCGGTTCATGCCACCAACCGGGACCAATGGTGCTGCCTATATATAGCCCCTCGCGCAAGAGCAGAGCACCCTGCTCTGTTTTTTCTGGCCGAGGGGGAGAGGGCTTGGTGGTGCTCTAGCTCACCTCCTATGCACACAAGGTGTTCGATGGAATGCCCGAGCCACACTACTTAAGGTTTCTCCTCTCCAAGCTCGACCACCAAGCTCCATTTTCCTCAATATTTATCTAGGTTTAGCGGTCCGTCACGCCCCGTCCCCGTTTTCACCGCCGTCGATCACCCGCGCCGATCTCATCGCCGGCACCACCGTGGTGAGCCTCTTGTTCTTATCTTCTTTCTGAAAGGAAAAATATTATTACTTGTTTGTTTAGATAGATACTTGTATTATTTTCTTACTTTTATTATTGCATCTTATATAGTGCGCCGATGGTTTTGGTATCCGCCCCCGTCGGCCCTCGTCCTGTCTATGATTCGGATGTGGTATATATTATCTTTTCATAACTATTGGTTCATTTATTGTTTATGAAAATTATGCCGACCAACGTGACATAGATTTTATTTATCTAGGAGGTTGTTGAACCGGAAATTCCAACCGACCCTATTGTCGAGAGGTTAAATTTAGTTGAAGAAGAAAACAATTTCTTGAAGGAAAAAATAAAAAAACTTAAGGAGGAGAAGATGATATTGGAGTTGCATGTTGCGGATGTCGTCGATGATCACAAGATCA
>NW_021284546.1:0-1161 GCF_002162155.2 Triticum dicoccoides
CCGCCTTGGGAGTCGCTACGGATTACGACCAGATTGGGCCTAAACCCGATCTGAGAGAGATTAACTCTCCCCAAGTCACCCATCACGTTGTTGTGGTAGAGGAACAGTGCGGCGACCCTTCATCTATCTTAAGAACTAGCTACGTCCGGATTCCCAATCCCTCCAAGACGGATACCCGTGGAGGGGAGGATATCACTCAAGACCTGAACTTAGAGTCAGGAGACGGGCTGGATTCATTGGACAACATCCAGGAATCCAAATTTTCGAGTTCGGAAATTCCTCAGCCTTTGAGCCTCAGATTGGGTGAGGCTTCGGATTTAATTCCACCCACCCACCCGAACATAGGCGATCTATCCCAAATCAGGCAAGAGGCCGATGAAACAGTACATCATTACTGGGCCAGATCCCTCCAGGTTAGGAACAGGATAAGGGACTGCTACGAGGAAGACGCAATCTCAATCTTCTGCAATAATTGCACGGACAAGGGAATTCTCAACGCCATAAGTCGTCGTGATATTACACGCTTCGCTGACTTAGCATCCATGGTACGAAAGTACTGTGCGATGGAAAGCGCCTGGAAAACCGAAATAAAATTTTGGGACGATCCGGCCCTGAATACAAACCCAGTCCAAAATAAAAGGGTGCATCTTCGCTAGACACCCGGGTCAAACACCAAAAAGCAAAAACCCTCTACAGGGCATGTGTAACGCCCAGGTAATAAAGCTATAGTAATTCCATGCTAATGGTGCCACGTCACCATGATTACTGTTGCTAATCTACCGTTAGTTCGAAACCAAGTCAAACCGAGTCAAGTTCAAAACCCAAATTAATGGCAACAATAAAAGTTTTCAAAAGTTGAAACAAAAATGTTCGGTGGGTGCCGAATATTACAAGGGTAATTATGGTGCAGCAAACACAATTTTACAAAATACCTAAATGAGCTAAACTAACTAAAACAGAAAAGGAAAATAAATAAAAGAAAGAAACTAACAAAAAAAGAGAAAGACCCCCAACTGGGCCTCGGCCCAGCAGGCCATCGGGCCCCAGGCCGGCCCAGTCGCCCCCTGCATAACCCCCCTCCCCACTCGGCCGAACCCTAGCGCCACCTCACATCCCCCACTCGCTTCCACTCCCCTCCCCACGTCATTCTCCCCTCGCCCC
>NW_021284547.1:0-1144 GCF_002162155.2 Triticum dicoccoides
AGGATGGAGGACTTCCCTGCTGAACCATCCAGCTAGTTCCTCTTGAAGTGGTCGGAAGCGAGCTTCTGGACTAAGCATCCACCGGAGGTTATTCCTCTGAGCATTGGTATCACTCGGAACCCGCTCAGAGGTGTATCTCCGGATCATCTCACAGACATAGTATCCACATAGATTGGTCTCCGGTGGCTGAATATCCCCAGCATTCTTAGCCTTTAACATTTTGAATTCTAGCTCTTTTTTGAATTCACCGACCTTTGTATCTACGAACCGTCTCCAAACCCTACGAGGCAAAGAAAATTAAATGAACAAGAGAGTTATTAATTAGTTACTTGATATTAGGAAATGAACGAAATAGGCCGATCGATATAGAGCGCAAATGAATGAAAATAATTACTTCTGCAGCATTCTTCTCATGCCGCCCCAAAGCTTTGGATCCTTATTCACAGAGTCGTGGACGAGACATTCTAAGGTGTTAACTTTAATTACTAGCAGAATCCAGTGGAACCTGCGGACACGATACATGCACAGTACGTCATGCATAACTCATCGATTAGCCGGCCACATACCATGCATGGAGTAAACAAAAGAGAATATGCTCAAGGCAGAAACACTCACTCAAAATGGTAAGGAAATAGAATATCACTTTTGAGTTCCTGCTTTGTAAGAAAGTGCCACAGGTCTGCCTCCACGTCGGCGGGGTGACGCTCCAACACATGTCCATTAACGATGTGTGGGTCAATGAACCCAACATCATGGATGTTCCTTACTCTGCATTCCTTAATCTTCATTCTGCATGTATAATAGCGGACACAATAATATAGTTAGGACATATATATAGTGCAGGCAATATGAACGAGATGGGGTAGAAATTAATAAATCACTTACAGAACGTAGCAACTGATGATAGATTTATCGAGCTCGCGCAGATTGAAAAGCTGGAACAATTCACTCAGTTCAATTTGTACATAGTAATGTTTGAAGTGATGCTCATGTCTAACTTCCGCATAAATATATTCTTTGGCGTTTTTATTTTTTATGTAACCCTTGTACCATTTCAGCAGACCTTTCATTTGTGGAGGTAGATCCTTTTCCTGCGCAGGCTCGACGAGAGGCCCATTCTTGACATATGTAATTACTACCTCCT
>NW_021284548.1:0-1865 GCF_002162155.2 Triticum dicoccoides
ACCGTTCATCTGTTGGTATCCTGGTTAGAACCAACACGGGGACCAAGAAAGAATGGTGATGGCAAGAGGTATCACTATAGCAAGAATTCTTAAGAGGTGGAGCAATCCCCACAACCTTCTTGACATCAAAGATGGTAATACTCCGCGGTAGAATCATAACATAAGTTGGATAACAAGGAACTCAAGGTACAACACAAAACAGGAACAATTTTTGTGTTGGAGGGAATGCAATAATGTTGTGGATGATAACCCAAACCATCGAGGGCAAAGGATGCTATTTCTCATCAAGAATTCGATAGATATCTTGGAAGACCTCAGAATGTTGATGATGATCACGACACATTTGTCGAGAGGTTTCGAGAAGATGTAACTGATCGGTGATGACATCAAGTTAACGGAAATGATGAAGCCAAAATTCATTGGGACCATGGGTACGACACAAACTCGAAATCAAGCTTGTTGTTCAAGGACAAACGATATGACGAGGAAGATCGATTGTAAGATTAGCTCACCGTCGAAATTTGTGCTCCGAGAAGAAGGACCCGGTAGCACAGTTAAAAATTAGCACAATGATATAGCCAATCAGGCTAGGAATGACTTGAAGGATTATTAAACTCGTAAGCAATGAAAATTACTTAGAGTTATTGAATCGAAGTGCGGAATCGATTCACTTACCGGTGTTCTCGAGTGAAATAACTCAGAACCCGGGGGAAATCTGAAATCGGTGAGAAGCAATAATAGATGAAGACTCATAGGAAGCAACACAGTTCATTGATATTCTCGAGATACTGGAGGGTATTGCTCGAAGGAAGATTGACATAGGGGTTGCGGAGAGGTATTGATCCGCAGAAGACAAGTGTTTTCACTTGCTTGAGAAATGGGATCAAGTAGAAAATATGGTTGGAACCATGATTGCAAAGGATCAATTCACAGATACCAGATGATATTATATCAAGGCAATAGTTATTATTACAAGAAGCTTCCATGATAGGATCTACATCGTGTCCATGGGCATGAACACAAGTTCAAGGTCGACTCCCACTTCTTCAATGTATAACCTTCCATTCACTTCTCGCCTTCAACGAAATTGTGTGTTGAAATTTTATCTGACATAACACTAGTAGAGTATGACCCGTAGTAGTTTTCGGGTTCACACAGTTTAGAGAAGGCATATGTCCAACCCATCGGGCCTCTTAGGAACATATACCACAAACTTCAGGAGTAAATAACACAAGCTCGATAGCAGAGCATGGTTGACAAAGCAGGGGATACAATTTACCAAAGGCGGTATACATCCTAGGAAAGGCTCAAGGTTATTGAATATGAAGGACATTGTCGGATAAAATCCAACAAAGGATCTGGGGTGAGTATCGGCACACAACCAGAGGAAGAAGCAAGGCAATTACATTGGATTATAGAAACAACTGGATAACTTAGAGCTCAATTGCTAAGGAATTATGATTTACAAAGTGAAGGATCAGAAGCAGACGCTCTGATCAAGGATGGATAAGTTCAATAGACTTAGGGGCACAATCGACGACAATTTAATTGGCGAGAACCAGCTCATGATTAAAATGACGTCTGAGCCGGAAGGATGAATTCTGGGATCTGTTTGAGGATTCCAAGCATTCGCAACAAATTGTATCAATGGACTCAAAATGACAATGACAATGGATGTCAACAAGATTACTAGACTTATGGGATTAACCATAATGCAAGCAATCAAGAATTTCAAGAGCAATAGGATGCTCAAGATTTACGGAAGATTGAATGGTATTTCGAAGTCTTTTGCAAAACACTTGATCAGCGGGGGTGAGCGGATACTCAGTAAGTGTGGGAAATTATCTGTAGGGGTATTCATTCGG
>NW_021284549.1:0-814 GCF_002162155.2 Triticum dicoccoides
GGGGGGGGGGGTGCTAGGCATGACATCATGTTAGCGGGTCATCAAAGGATCAACATCATAACTCTTGGAAAGGTGTCCCAACCCTCATATCTGACCGAGATTCAGATCCGATTGGTGTCAGGATACCTCAGACTTAGGATACCTGAGAAGAAAAGGTGCAACGCAAATTGACGAGATGACATTGTAAGTTTCTTGGGGAAATGAACTATGAAGTGTTTTCTGTTATCAAGAGTCCATCATTAACCCAAGGAGAGGACAAGGAGGTGTCTGGTGAACTCAACGGCAATTCACCGAGATTCCCAAAAGATGGATTTCCACAATTAAGTGAACAAGGAGATAACATTGGTCAGATCAAATGATATAAGGAAGTATGCTCGAGGAAAACATACACAATTAAACATTGGTTGAAAGGTGCGCCCGAAATATGGGTTGGGTTGCACGACCAATGTCAGAATGGTGATTCAATAGTCAATAGCCTAAGAATGAACTTTCGACCATTAACTTCAAAAAAAATAGGGTTGCTAGAAGGAAAGAATCCAAACAACACCGTTCACTTGTTGGAATTAACACGGGGACCAATAAAGAATGGTGATGGTGAGAAGTATTTCTATGCCAAGAATTCTCAAGAGGTGGAACAAATCTCAGAACATTCTTGACATAAAGGATGGTAATACTCCAAGGTAAAGAAGAACAATTGCTGGATAGCAAGGAACTCAAGGTATAACACCAAACATGAACAAGCTTGTGTTGGTGGGAAGGCAATAAAGTGGTCGACGATAATACAATTCATCGAGGGCAAGGATGTTATTTCTCA
>NW_021284550.1:0-955 GCF_002162155.2 Triticum dicoccoides
GAAAAAGGAAGAAAAAAAGAAAAAGGAAGAAAACAACAGAAGAAAAAAAGAAAGAAGAAAAAAAAGGAAGAAGAAAAAAAGAAAGAAGAAAGAAAGAAGAAAGAAAAAGGAAGAAGAAAAAACAAGAAAGAAAAAGGAAGAAGAAGAAAGAAAGAAGAAGAAAACAAAAGAAAAACAGAAGAAAAACAAGAAAAAGGAAGAAAAAAGGAAAAAGGAAGAAAACAACAGAAGAAAAAAAGAAAGAAGAAAAAAAGAAAGAAGAAAAAAAAAGGAAGAAGAAAAAAAGAAAGAAGAAAGAAAGAAGAAAGAAAAAGGAAGAAGAATTTTTACTTAAAGAATCTTATTTTTTAATTCCTCCTCCTCTATGTCCCCTTAATCTTATTTTTTAATTCCTTTATACTTAAAGAATTTTTACTACATGCAGGAGTGACATATGGCGGACGATAGAACCGAGCCAGAGAGAGAGAGAGAGCAGAGAGAGAGAGAGAGCAGAGAGAGAGAGAGAGAATTTTGTGATTTTTTTAAAAATAATTGTGAACATTTTAAATAATGCATATTTTCAAATCCATGAACATTTTTACAAATTCGCGTACAATTTTTAAAATTGTGAAATTTATTGAAACTTTGTGAACACTGTTTTAATCAGCGAATAAATTTTGGAATTCATTAATATTTTTTTGTTTTGATGAATTTTTTTGTGTCTAATAAAATCAATTTTTTGAAATACACGAATAATTTTTAAATTCACGAATATGTCATGAATCAGTGAAAAAATTAAATACGTGAACTATTCTGAAATCCCTAAACATTTTTTGAATACACAATATGTTTTTATTCCTGTTTTTTCCACAAAATCATCAACATTTTTTGAAAACCTTTTTTTTTGCAAAATCACAATGTTTTTGTATCCATGAACATTTTATGATTCATTTTTTTGAATTCACATACATTTTAT
>NW_021284551.1:0-1206 GCF_002162155.2 Triticum dicoccoides
AATCTGGTTGACGCGTTCCACTTGACCACTCGACTGAGGGTGGAAGGCGGTGCTAAAGGAGAGACGGGTTCCCATAGCATTTTGGAAGCTTTCCCAAAATCGAGAGGTGAAAAGACTTCCTCGATCCGAGTTAATTTCCAAAGGAACACCATGGAGGGACACTATTCGGGAGATGTATAAGTCTGCCAGCTGGCTAGCGGTTATACTCTCACGAACAGGTAAGAAATGGGCTACTTTGGAAAGACGATCGACCACGACGAAAATAGCATTATTCCCTCTCTTGGTCCTGGGAAAACCGGTAATGAAATCCATACCAATTTTATCCCATTTCCATTCAGGAATAGCTAGGGGTTGAAGGGTGCCAGCAGGCCGTTGATGCTCTGCTTTTACACGACGACAGACATCGCAATTAGCAATATACTGAGCAATTTCTCTCTTTATCCTAGTCCACCAGAACCTCTGGCGTAGGTCCTGATACATCTTAGTACTACCGGGATGAATGGTGAGAGGAGATTCATGAGCCTCCTTAAGGATCAACTGCCGTAGATGCTGGTTCTTGGGAACCACTAGATGGTTCTCAAAGTACACAACACCATGATCATTTGTGGAGAAACAACTAGCACCTCCGCTAGCAATGTTCTCTTTGATTTTAGATATTCCCTTATCTCGCTTTTGGGCAGCGATGATTTGATTCGTAAGAGTAGGTTTTGCTACCAAGGTGGAAAGAAAACCTTGAGGTACAATGTGAAGGTTAAGCTTCCGAAATTCCTCATGGAGAAGCGGTTGACTTTGTTGTAACATCAGGTTGTTACAATAAGATTTACGACTTAGCGCATCAGCCATGACGTTGGCTTTCCCTGGGGTGTAGGTTATTCCTAAGTCGAAGTCTGTGATCAATTCAACCCAACGTCTTTGCCTGAGATTCAGATCCGGTTGGGTGAAAATGTACTTCAGACTTTGGTGATCAGTGAATATTTCGCAACGATTACCGAGGAGGTAATGCCGCCAGGTCTTAAGTGCATAGACTACGGCTGCAAGCTCTAGATCATGAGTAGGATAATTCTCCTCATGTGGGTGCAATTGCCGTGAAGCGTAAGCAATTACGTGTCGATCTTGCATGAGAATGCAACCTAGTCCTTGTCGCGAGGCGTCGCAGTAGATAACAAAGTCCTTGGAGAAGTCTGGCGGTACCAGTACGGGAGCAGA
>NW_021284552.1:0-1974 GCF_002162155.2 Triticum dicoccoides
GGTGTCTATATAAACCGGAGGGTTTTAGTCCGTAGGACGACATACAGAACAACATCATACCATAGGCTAGCTTCTAGGGTTTAGCCTCTCCGATCTCGTGGTAGATCTACTCTTGTACTACCCATATCATCAATATTAATCAAGTAGGACATAGGGTTTTACCTCCATCAAGAGGGCCCGAACCTGGGTAAAACTTCGTGTCCCTTGCCTCCTATTACCATCTGGCCTAGACGCATAGTTTGGGACCCCCTACCCGAGATCCACCGGTTTTGACACCGACATTGGTGCTTTCATTGAGAGTTCCTCTGTGTCATTACCGTTAGGCTTGATGGCTCCTACGATCATCAATAGCGATGCAGTCCAGGGTGAGACCTTCCTCCCCGGACAGATCTTCGTCTTCGGCGGCTTCGCACTGCGGGCCAATTCACCTGGCCATCTGGAGCAGATCGAAAGCTATGCCCCTGGCCGTTAGGTCAGATTTGGAAGTTTAAACTACACGGCTGACATCCACGGGGACTTGATCTTCGACGGTTTCGGGCCACTGTCGAGCGCGCCGCACTGTCACGACAAGCATGACCTAGCTCTGCCGCCGAACAGTGCCCTGGAGGCCGCACCCGCATCAGCTTCGACCCTTAATTCGGAGCCAACTGCGCCGATCGAGGATGGGTGGTTGGACGCCGCCTCGGGGGCTGCGATCCCAATGGCGATCGAGCCGAACACCAGCCCCACATTCCATGAGACTCGTGACTCCAAGGAGCCGGACTCCTCTCCGGACTCCGAACCCTCCTCACCCCTGCCGATCGAATCCGATTGGGCACCGATCATGGAGTTTACTACCGCGGACATCTTTCAGCACTCGCCTTTCGGTGATATTTTGAAGACACTAAAGTCTCTCTCTTTATCAGGAGAGCCCTGGCCGGACTATGGTCAGCAAGGTTGGGATACGGACGATGAAGAAATTCAAAGCCCACCCACACCCCACTTTGTAGCCACTGTCGACAATTTAACCGACATGCTCGACTTCAACTCCGAAGACATCGACGGTATGGACGCCGATGCAGGAGACGATGAAGAACCAGCGCCTATTGTGCCCTGGAAAGCCACCTCGTCATATGACATATACATGGTGGACACCCCAAAAGAAGGAGATGGCGATGGAACAGTGGAGGATGACCCCTCCAAGAAACAGCCTAAGCGCCGGTGTCAGTGGCGCCGCTCAAAATCCCGCCAAAGCAAATACGGTGATTCCAGCACGGGAGATAATAATACTCCGGAGAGTGCCGAAGAAAACCCCCTCCAGCAAGATTCAGCACAGGAGGATGGAGAAGCCAGCCCTCATGAGAGAGCGGCAGATAGAGAGGTCGAGGACGATAAGTATATGCCTCCCTCCGAAGACGAGGCAAGCCTCGACGATCACGAATTCGTCGTGCCAGAGGATCCCGTCGAGCAAGAGCGTTTTCAACGCAGGCTTATGGCCACGACAACAAGCCTCAAGAAAAAACAGCAACCGCTTAGAGCTGATCAAGATTTGCTAGTCGACAGATGGACTGAAGTCCTTGCGGCCGAAGAGCATAAACTCGAACGCCCCTCCAAGAGCTACCCAAAGCGCAGGTTGCTACCCCGATTAGAGGAGGAAGCACTTAAACCTACATCACCAGCACTTGATACGGCCGATCGGCCACCTCGTGGCCGCGACAGAGAGGCCTCTCGGCCCTCCACTCAAGCCGCACCCCGTACCAAGGCACGGGAAAATGCGCCTGACCTGCGAGATATGTTGGAGGACAAGGCAAGGCAAACAAGATCGATCTACGGATCGCTTGGGCACCCCACGACTCGAGACGGTAACCGTCACGCCGGACACAAATCCGGTAGGGCCGAACATAGTAGACAAAGCTCATTGGAGCTACGTCGTGATATAGCCCAGCACAGAGGCGCCGCACACCCACTATGCTTCATAGACGAAGTAATGGATCA
>NW_021284553.1:0-1338 GCF_002162155.2 Triticum dicoccoides
CCTGAGTTGAGAAACGTGGAAGACATCGTGGACCCTGGAGAGGTGCGGAGGTAGTTCCAACTGGTAGGCAACTTCCCCTCGTTTGGCGAGAATGCGAAAAGGTCCAATGTAACGAGGAGCCAATTTGCCTTTGATACCGAAACGATGGGTTCCCTTCAGAGGGGTGACCCGAAGATAAGCCTTCTCGTCAACCTCGAAAGTCATAGCCTTATGTTTTCGGTCATATTGACTCTTTTGACGAGATTGGGCTGTTTTCAACTTTTCACGAACGATACAAACTTGTTCTTCTGCTTCCTGAATCATATCCGGGCCAAAGAATTGTCTTTCCCCGGTCTCTGACCAGTTAAGGGGTGTTCGACACCGTCGTCCATAGAGAACTTCAAAAGGGGCTTTACCCAAGCTAGATTGATAGCTGTTGTTGTAAGCGAATTCGGCAAATGGAAGGCACTTTTCCCAGTCCATACCGAATGAGATAACAGAGGCTCGAAGCATGTCTTCTAGAATTTGGTTGACGCGTTCCACTTGACCACTCGACTGAGGGTGGAAAGCGGTGCTAAAGGAGAGACGAGTTCCCATAGCATTTTGGAAACTTTCCCAAAATCGAGAGGTGAAAAGACTTCCTCGATCCGAGTTAATTTCCAAAGGAACACCATGGAGGGACACTATTCGGGAGATGTATAAGTCTGCCAGCTGACTAGCGGTTATACTCTCACGAACAGGTAGGAAATGGGCTACTTTGGAAAGACGATCGACAACGACGAAAATAGCATTATTCCCTCTCTTGGTCCAGGGAAAACCGGTAATGAAATCCATACCAATTTTATCCCATTTCCATTCAGGAATAGCTAAGGGTTGAAGGGTGCCAGCAGGCCGTTGGTGCTCTGCTTTTACACGACGACAGACGTCGCAATTTGCAATATACTGAGCAATTTCTCTCTTCATCCTAGTCCACCAGAACCTCTGGCGTAGGTCCTGATACATCTTAGTACTACCGGGATGAATGGTGAGAGGAGATTCATGAGCCTCCTTAAGGATCAATCGCCTCAGGTTTCGCACTTTGGGAACCACTAGTCGATTCCCGAAGTATACGACCCCTTGATCGTTAATGGAGAAGCAATTCGCAATTCCTTTCTGGATGTTTCTTTTGATGCGGGAAATTCCCGGATCTACCTTCTGTGCTTTGATAATCTGATCCGTAATGGTAGGTTTTACCACCAAGGTGGAAAGAAAACCTTGAGGTACAATGTGAAGGTTAAGCTTCCGAAATTCCTCATGGAGAAGCGGTTGACTTTGTTGTAACATCAGATTGTTACAATAAGATTTACGACTTAGCGCATC
>NW_021284554.1:0-2431 GCF_002162155.2 Triticum dicoccoides
GGGGCGAGGGGAGAATGACGTGGGGAGGGGAGTGGAAGCGAGTGGGGGATGTGAGGTGGCGCTAGGGTTCGGCCGAGTGGGGAGGGGGGTTATGCAGGGGGCGACTGGGCCGGCCTGGGGCCCGATGGCCTGCTGGGCCGAGGCCCAGTTGGGGGTCTTTCTCTTTTTTTGTTAGTTTCTTTCTTTTATTTATTTTCCTTTTCTGTTTTAGTTAGTTTAGCTCATTTAGGTATTTTGTAAAATTGTGTTTGCTGCACCATAATTACCCTTGTAGTATTCGGCACCCACCGAACATTTTTGTTTCAACTTTTGAAAACTTTTATTGTTGCCATTAATTTGGGTTTTGAACTTGACTCGGTTTGACTTGGTTTCGAACTAACGGTAGATTAGCAACAGTAATCATGGTGACGTGGCACCATTAGCATGGAATTACTATAGCTTGATTACCTGGGCGTTACACATGCCCTGTAGAGGGTTTTTGCTTTTTGGTGTTTGACCCGGGTGTCTAGCGAAGATGCACCCTTTTATTTTGGACTGGGTTTGTATTCAGGGCCGGATCGTCCCAAAATTTTATTTTGGTTTTCCAGGCGCTTTCCATCGCACAGTACTTTCGTACCATGGATGCTAAGTCAGCGAAGCGTGTAATATCACGGCGACTTATGGCGTTGAGAATTCCCTTGTCCGTGCAATTATTGCAGAAGATTGAGATTGCGTCTTCCTCGTAGCAGTCCCTTATCCTGTTCCTAACCTGGAGGGATCTGGCCCAGTAATGATGTACTGTTTCATCGGCCTCTTGCCTGATTTGGGATAGATCGCCTATGTTCGGGTGGGTGGGTGGAATTAAATCCGAAGCCTCACCCAATCTGAGGCTCAAAGGCTGAGGAATTTCCGAACTCGAAAATTTGGATTCCTGGATGTTGTCCAATGAATCCAGCCCGTCTCCTGACTCTAAGTTCAGGTCTTGAGTGATATCCTCCCCTCCACGGGTATCCGTCTTGGAGGGATTGGGAATCCGGACGTAGCTAGTTCTTAAGATAGATGAAGGGTCGCCGCACTGTTCCTCTACCACAACAACGTGATGGGTGACTTGGGGAGAGTTAATCTCTCTCAGATCGGGTTTAGGCCCAATCTGGTCGTAATCCGTAGCGACTCCCAAGGCGGTGATGCGGTCCAAGAGCTCGTTTATGGAGGAGAGCTCCATTGGATCTAACTGCTCGGCGAGTTCCGAGCTGACATGAAGATTGTTTTCGATGGCTCGAGAGGTCATCATCGGCGTAGAAGCCGAACATGCGGTCATAAGAAAACCACCTAGCCGGAGGGTTTGGCCGACAGCCAAAGCTCCCTTAGCAACGATGCCATCTTTAAAGACGGGGCGAGGCATCCTTCCTGATGGCGACGACACAGAGGAGCTCTCAATCAAAGCACCAATGTCGGTGTCAAAACCGACGGATCTCGGGTAGGGGGTCCCGAACTATGCGTCTAGGCCGGATGGTAACAGGAGGCAAGGGACACGAAGTTTTACCCAGGTTCGGGCCCTCTTGATGGAGGTAAAACCCTACGTCCTGCTTGATTAATATTGATGATATGGGTAGTACAAGAGTAGATCTACCACGAGATCGGAGAGGCTAAACCCCAGAAGCTAGCCTATGGTATGACTGTTGTCCTACGGACTAAAACCCTCCAGTTTATATAGACACCGGAGAGGGTTAGGGTTACACAAAGTCAGTTACAATGGTAGGAGATCTACATATCCGTATCGCCAAGCTTGCCTTCCACGCCAAGGAAAGTCCCTTCTAGAAACGGGACAAAGTCTTCAATCTTGTATCTTCATAGTCCAGTAGTCTGGCTGAAAGTATAGTCCGGCCATCCGGACACCCCCTAATACAGGACTCCCTCAGACCCACTCAGTGGCTTTGGGTTGATCATCATGCAGATGAACTAGTGCAACTTACGAACTCATATACTTGATCAGTTAAGAATATGACATCAATTCATCAGATCAGTTTCATCAAGCAATAGAACAGATAAAGCAGTATGAGGACGTGTGAAATGAAAGTTCATTTCTTCATGGTTAGCCCTTGTCCTATCAGGCATACTCAGGTCTCCAGCAAATTCTTCAGACGATTATGTACGTCTCGAGACCTGACCCTGCAGAAGAGATTAGTTCTTTTTATTCACCACCCACATCTGAAGGGGTGGCAAAGAGTTCATCACTCTGCGAGCTCCATACGAGAAAGGTGGCATAGAAGCCAGTCCATTTCGTTTCACATAAGAGGAGTTAGGATAAGCATATGAATAAGCAGAGAAATTTTTCGAGGACTTATGAACATGATGATTAGAAGAATAATGCTCATATTCATAGCCCTTAGCTCTTCCCTGCGAAACAGAGTTTTTAGCACGATGATATTCATGTGAAGACTTTGATCCTTTT
>NW_021284555.1:0-1480 GCF_002162155.2 Triticum dicoccoides
GTTCTGATAGCACGATGACCAGTAGATACATAACCATCGGAAACAATATTTTTTGAACATATTGAATATGGTAATGGAAATATACCTTTTGCGCAGCAGAATTTATCTCCCCTTGCCATGCACTAAAATTATGATCAGAAGTTTCATGGTTCTGGACAACATTCTGATAGCAACAAGTAACCACATAAACATGGGAGCAATATAGTTTGATCATAATTTTGGATATGAGACTATGATGATACCTTGGGTGCAGCAGAACATTGTTCTAGTTGTCGTGCACTGCCACCATTATGAACCATAGTTTGTTTGTTCTAGTGTAAAATGGTACAAATCAACTTTTGGGTATTATACATGCAATTGCAAAAAGTGCAAGAGTAACAACTTAAAACTCAGCAATGACAGGTTCCAAAGAGTATTTAAGTAGACAAACCTTATCTGAAACAGAATTGTTGTTTGATGTTTCCAAATCTGCACCATTTGAACCACTTCGCTTGTTCTGTAAATTATTTGGTCGTGTATTAACAAGTTGGAGTCCACCAACGGGAGGAGCAAGCACCCTCTACATATAGCATAACATAAATATTAGTTGAGACATAATTTCTAGAGTGAATTTTAGGATTTTATGATACAAACTTTTCTGTTTGAGTTATGTCCATCAACCGAAGGTTCAAGCCCAATTGTAGCCATTGGATCTGAAATTTCCTATGATATAAATTCAGAAAGGTTAGTCCACAAACTAAATGAAGCTTATAGTTCATAGAAATTTACCTGATTTGGTTGTCTTTCCATTCTTCTCATCTGATCATGTAGTTCCATAATTTTAGCATCTTGATTTTTCTTATCTTGCTGTAACTTTTCCAGTTCAACTCTAAATGCTAGCATATCTTCATTTGGTGTGTCCTCCACCGAAGTAAAATGTGTATTCTGGAATATACGTGAAGTAGAAACATCAAAAAGTTTTTTCGGGTATGGAACTAGTCCCAAACCATGTACATGACCAGGCTTGTCATCTCCTAATACTCTGTTTAACACATCTCCTTTCCATGCAATCTTGCCATCACTGTTATCTGCTAATTCAGGGTTTTTTCCCATAATATCCTTCAACTCTTCCTAAATATACATAAAGAATGTAAATAAGAAGAATATATATAATATCAAATTCAAAAATGACTGGTTGAGAGTTGTAAATATACCACATGAGCATTAATTAGTTTGTTCTTGCAAGTTTTCGGCTTGTGCGTATGGATGAACAAGTGAGCCCTATGAGGATACTTCTTTTCAGGATCTACATCTTTCTGTTGATATGTAACGTAAACATGAATTACATTACAAAACATGAATGGAAGAGAGATGCATGAAGTTAGTAGAATTTTACCATTTCTTCCCTCTGTCGAGCGAAACTTTTTGTCCCAGTAGTGTGTGTAGACTTCCTCAGTGAACAATTATTCCTATTTGTAGCACTAGTTTCCTATCAAAGATT
>NW_021284556.1:0-894 GCF_002162155.2 Triticum dicoccoides
GTTCTAACCATCTATCTATCTATCCATTCATCTATCTTTCCATCTATCTATCTATCCATTCATCTATCTTTCCATCTATCTATGCAATGCAAGAGGGATCAGAGGGAGGGATAGGGTCAGAGGGAGAGGGGCTGGGAGGGAGAAGGGCGAGGGATGATGGGAGGGAGAAGGGAGGGAGAAGGGCACGGGATGGAGGGAGAGGTAGGGTCAGAGGGAGGGAGGGAGAAGGGAGGGATGGAAGGAGAAGGGAGGGAGACATACTGGGCGACGTCGGCGACGCGACAATGGTGGCGGGCGGTGGCAGCGGGGGATGGACGAGAGGAGAGTGTGGGAGAGAGAGTGATCGATCGGGCCGGCGGGGGAGAGGATAAGGTATCATTAGCCGTAGCGCTGGCTGGTGGCCCAGCGCTACTGCTATATCTCTAGCAGTAGCGCTGGTTCTAGCCAGCCGCTACTACTATGTGTAGCCCCTGCCGGTGGCCATGGGACCACTTAGTAGTACCGCTGCCAGGGGGCCCATCGCTACTGCTACTCTAGTACCTGTAGCGCTTGTTGTAAACCGGCGCTACTACTCAGTGGCAGTAGCGCTGGACCCATAACCAGCGGTACTACCACTAGTAGAAAAAGGCCTATTTGTCCCGGTTCATAAGGCCCATTTGTCCCGGTTCCGGAACCGGGACTAAAGGGTCGGTACTAATTAAGCCCCCCCCCCCTTAGTCCTGGTTTTGTTACGAACCGGGACTAAAGGCCCTCCACGTGGCCGATGTCTGGAGCTCGACCTTTAGTCCCAGGCTGATTAGAGATTAAATACACATAATTCAGAAATTTGCAAATCGAGAAAAAAATTCAAATTTTTTTCAAAAAAAATTAAAAAAAATTCCTTTAGTCCCGGTT
>NW_021284557.1:0-1925 GCF_002162155.2 Triticum dicoccoides
AATTGAAAAGTGCATGTTTATTTGCCACCAAATCTGATATTGATGAGCTAGATTTCAGCAAATCTGTTTGCTATGCTTTTGTGTGCAAAGAGGCATTATTTTCATTCGAGGACGTGCCTTCCTCTTTGCCTCCTGCTGTCACTAACATTTTGCAGGAGTTCGCTGACGTTTTTCCACAAGACGTGCCACCGGGATTACCGCCTATTCGAGGGATTGAGCATCAGATTGACTTAATTCCCGGTGCTTCACTGCCAAACCGTGCACCATACCGTACCAATCCAGAGGAGACGAAGGAGATTATGCGTCAAGTACAAGAGCTTCTCGACAAAGGTTATATACGCGAATCCCTTAGTCCTTGTGCTGTTCCTCTTATTCTAGTGCCGAAAAAGGATGGTACATCACGTATGTGTGTTGATTGTAGAGGCATTAATAATATTACTATTCGTTATCGTCATCCTATTCCTAGGCTAGATGATATGCTTGATGAATTGAGTGGCTCTACAATATTCTCCAAAGTTGATTTGCGTAGTGGCTACCATCAAATTCGTATGAAATTGAGAGATGAATGGAAAACAGCATTTAAAACTAAGTTTGGATTATATGAGTGGTTAGTCATGCCTTTTGGGTTAACTAATGCACCTAGTACTTTCATGAGATTAATGAATGAAGCTTTACGTGCTTTCATTGGACGATTTGTGGTAGTTTACTTTGATGACATATTGATTTATAGCAGATCTTTGGAAGAACATTTGGAACATTTACTTGTTGTTTTTATTGCTCTACGTGATGCACGTTTGTTTGGTAACCTTGGGAAGTGCACCTTTTGCACCGACCGAGTATCTTTTCCTGGCTATGTTGTTACTCCACAGGGAATTGAAGTTGACAAAGCCAAAATTGAAGCTATTGAGAGTTGGCCGCAGCCCAAAACGGTCACACAAGTGAGGAGTTTTCTTGGCCTCGCTGGATTCTATAGGCGTTTTGTGAGACATTTCAGCACCATTGCTGCACCTCTCAACGAGCTTACAAAGAAGGATGTGCCTTTTGTTTGGGGTACCGCACAGGAAGAAGCCTTCACGGTATTGAAAGATAAGTTGACACATGCTCCTTTACTCCAACTTCCTGATTTTAATAAGACTTTTGAGCTTGAATGTGATGCTAGTGGAATTGGATTAGGAGGTGTGTTATTACAAGATGGCAAACCTGTTGCATACTTTTCTGAAAAATTGAGTGGGCCTAGTCTGAATTATTCTACTTATGATAAAGAATTATATGCTCTTGTTCGGACTTTAGAAACATGGCAACATTATTTATGGCCCAAAGAATTTGTTATACATTCTGATCATGAATCTTTGAAACATATTAAAAGTCAAGCTAAACTGAATCGTAGACATGCTAAATGGGTTGAATTCATTGAGACTTTCCCTTATGTCATTAAACACAAGAAGGGCAAAGAAAATGTTATTGCTAATGCATTGTCTCGTCGCTATACTATGCTTTCACAACTTGACTTCAAAATATTTGGTTTGGAGACCATCAAAGATCAATATGTGCATGATGCTGATTTTAAAGATGTAATGCAGAATTGTAAAGAAGGAAGAATGTGGAACAAGTTTGTCGTTAACGATGGATTTGTGTTTCGTGCTAACAAGCTATGCATTCCAGCTAGCTCCGTTCGTCTTTTGTTGTTGCAGGAGGCGCATGGAGGAGGATTAATGGGACACTTTGGCGTGAAGAAGACGGAGGACGTACTTGCTACACATTTCTTTTGGCCAAAGATGAGACGGGATGTTGAGCGTTTTATTGCTCGATGCACTACATGTCAAAAAGCTAAGTCACGACTCAATCCTCATGGTTTATATATGCCTTTGCCTGTACCTAGTGTTCCTTGGGAGGATATATCTATGGACTTTGTTTTAGGTTTACCT
>NW_021284558.1:0-1281 GCF_002162155.2 Triticum dicoccoides
GTGGTGTTCGGCCGTGAGAGAGAGAGAGAGAGAGCAGCACGGGAGAGAGAGGGGGATAAGGCCAGGGGATCGGGGCGGCACCGAGAAGAAGCGCCGCGGCGTCGCGCTGGCGGGGGGGAGGCAGGCAGACGGGCTGGTGGCGTGGCGCTCCGGCCGTGCGCGCGCGCCGGCCACACGCCTGGCCGACTGGCGCCAGGAGGACGACGGCGGTGGTGGGCTGGGCTGGCTTGCTGGGCCGGCCAGCTGGCTGGGCCGCACAGGGAAGTTTTTCCCCTTTTTTCTGTTTCTGTTTTTATTTAATATATCTGCAACTTTGTTGAATTTAATAAAATACCTAGGCAACTTCAAAAAATCACCAAACTATTCCTGGCCCATAGTTGGATTATTTCCAACATGGAACATTTCAGTTTGGAGATATTTGAGCATTTAAATATTTTATATTATTTTAAATGCCCAAATTCAAATATCTATGATTTAAATCAAAAACCCTAGGATGGCCTAGGAAAATGTGCACCACTTTTGGCAGAGGTTCTGAACCAAGGCAAAAATGATGGGCATTTTAGAAGGGCATTTCAGGTTCATTGAAAAATTATTTTGGTAACCCTAGTTGGTTTCAGAGGGGACTGGGGGTTCTGTCATCCCCATTTCAAGTTTCTGATGAAAGAGTAAACATGATGCAACACTCTAATGCATGACTAGCTAGGTTGTGACAACTCACCCCCACTCAAAAGAATCTCGTCCCGAGATTTGGGTTCCTCCGAGAAGAAGGCGGGATATTCAAGTCGAAGACGATCCTCCCTTTCCCAAGTTGCTTCATCCTCAGAATGGTTCGACCTGATCGAGGATACGAATGGGGTACTCTCGATATGTAAGATCATCTTGGAGATCAAGCGTTTCGTGGTCCACTTCACGGATAGGATCCGAGAAGCAACGCCTGAGTTGAGAAACGTGGAAGACATCGTGAACTCTGGAGAGGTGCGGAGGTAGTTCCAACTGGTAGGCAACTTCTCCTCGTTTGGCAAGAATGCGAAAAGGTCCAATGTAACGAGGAGCCAATTTGCCTTTGATACCGAAACGATGGGTTCCCTTCAGAGGGGTGACCCGAAGATAAGCCTTCTCGTCAACCTCGAAAGTCATAGCCTTATGTTTTCGGTCATATTGACTCTTTTGACGGGATTGGGCTGTTTTCAACTTTTCACGAACGATACGAACTTGTTCTTCTGCTTCCTGAATCATGTCCGGGCCAAAGAATTTTCTTTCCCCGGTCTCTGACCAGTTAAG
>NW_021284559.1:0-1380 GCF_002162155.2 Triticum dicoccoides
GTTGTCTTAATGCAGTAAAAGAGAGCAGGAGCGAGAACATGGGATTGTATCGATATGATCAAATGGTTGGTTGCTTGCCTGATGGTTCGATGCACTGATACGGTTCTTCGTTAGGGTAATCACGATACTCCTCGGAGGCAGATCCTGCCGCAAAGAACACCGATACACAACCATCACCAAACAATGTGCAACAATATGATGTATGCATGAAACATAGCAATATGAGTGTGTTGGGCTAATGCAGCTAAGACCAGAAGGGTTTGAACCAATTTGAATCAAAGATTCAAATTTCAAACTCAAACATGGCCCTTTAAAGTGTTTTTCCTTGTTCTGCATTAAACATCAAGTTAACTTGTTTAATCATGCATGAAAATAGTACAGGTGGATAGATTGGATTTTTCTGATCATTTTTCATATATAATTTGTCTGATTTGGAGTTACAGAATAAAAGTTATGAATTTTTGAAGTTTAAATTATATTATGGAATTTCCTATATTAGAATAATTCCAGAAAATCAATTATTGCGTCAGCCTGACGTCAGTGTGACGTCAGCAGGTCAACGGAACACGTCCGGGTCAAACCTGACAGTGGGTCCCGCATGTCAGGGTGATTAAATTAATTAAAGTTTAATTAAAACTAAACCTGTTTAATTAACAGGGCTGGGCCCCACCTGTCATTGACTCAGGGGAGTCAACCAGGGCCCACCCGTGGTCAAACCCGGGTCGACTGCACCGGCGTTTAGCCGCCGGCGAGCCCGACGCGGCGGCGGAAGTGGTTTTGGCCGTTTCGGCCACCAAATGGGTCGCGGAGACCACCGGAGTGGAGCTGAGGACAAGCCGCAGCTCTTGGTGGAGTCCGTTGGAGTCGGGGTGGCCGGAGTTGGCGCCGGCGACGACTTTGGCGGCCACCGGGGTTCGGCCGAAGACGAACTTGACGCTAGAGGGGTCGGTGAGGCTCGGGGAGTGGCTAGCTAGTTGCTAAGTGACACGGTGAGCATGATGGACACCGTGGAGTGGTCGGAGGGTAACCGGGAGCACGTCGACGACGAGCTCCACGGTGGTGGGTGCGGTTGAGCTCCGGGAGGTCGCTACACGGCTCGGGAGCAAGAACGGAAGGAAGGGGAAGATGGCTAAGCTCACAGTGAGTGCGACGAAGCCCTTGGTGTGGCCGGAGATGGACCGGAGCGACGACGGCGGTTCGGGCGAGGTCGTTGCGGTGGACTCGGGCGTTGCGAGCGCTCGGGGCTCGGCTTGCTCGATGGAGTGGACAGCGGCGGAGCTCCTGGACACGATGAGAGGACGCACGGGCGGCGGGGAGCACGGCTACGACGAAGGCACGGCGATGGTGGCGTCGGTCATGGAGGGGGAGCGCGAGGGGGAG
>NW_021284560.1:0-2654 GCF_002162155.2 Triticum dicoccoides
TGTGTTCAAAATGCACCATTCAAATTGACATCATCAATTTTCAACCCTTTCTGACTTCATTTGTTATTTTTCATGCATTTACTGATTATTTTGAGCTATAAGACCCTGAAATTGAAAAGCATTTCAAATGAACTCTGAAAAGGTTGAAAGTTGGCATGATATCATCATTTCATCCACATAGCATGTGCAAGAAAGTATAGACGATTACGACAAAAACTGGATGCACTTCATGTACAAAACGGACAATCTCTTTCGAAGTATCAGGGTTTCATACGGAAACTCGTCTGTTACAAAGGGATTTCATTTTTTAACTTATTTGAACTCCATAGTTTTTCTGTGTTCAAAATGCATAATTTCAAGCCACATCATCAATTTTCAAACCTTTCTAACTTTATTTGTTATTTTTCATGCATTTACTGATTATTTTGAGCTATAAGGCCCTGAAATTAAAGGCAACATATAGCTCTCATGAATAGATAAGTGACCAAATTAATAGAAGTTCATCATCACATTAAAAACAAAGTATATACATAGTTCTCACTGAACAAGATATAGCTCTCCAGAGCATCTAGTTAAACCATACATTGAAACCATGTAAAACCTTTCAATGCAACAACAAATGCGATCATAATCACAACCAAGGTAAAAATTGATCCAACGGCATAATGATACCAAGCCTCGGTATAAATGACATATTTTCTAATCTTTCTAATCTTCAACCGCATTGCATCCATCTTGATCTTGTGATCATCGACGACATCCGCAACAGGCAACTCAATTATCATCTTCTCCTCCTCATTTTTTTATTTTTTCCATCAAGTAATTGTTTTCTTCTTCAACTAAATTTAATCTCTCGACAATAGGGTCGGTTGGAATTTCCGGTTCAACTACCTCCTACATAAATAAAATCTATGTCACATTGGTCGGCATAATTGTCATAAACAATAAATGAACCAAATAGTTATAAAAAGATAATATATACCACATCTGAATCATAGACAGGACGAGGGCCGACGGGGGCGGATACCAAAACCATCGCACTATATAATAACAAGAAATAATAAAAGTTAGAAAATTAGACAAGTATCTATCTAAAGTAAGAATTATTTTCTTTTTCAGAAAGAAGATAAGAACAAGAAGCTCACCACGGTGGTGTCGGCGACAAGATCGGTGCGGGCGATCGACGACGGTGAAGACGGGGACGGGACATGATGGACTGCTAAACCTATGCAAATCTCGGGGAAAATGGATCTTGGAGGTCGAGCTTCGAGGGGAGAAAGCTTAACTAGTGTGGCTCGGGCATTTCATCGAACAACTCATGTGCATAGGAGATGAGCTAGAGCATCCAAATGCTCTCACCTCGCCGGCCAGAAAAAACAAAGCACTGTGGAGTGCTCTGATGCAGCGATGGGGTATATATAGGCAAATCATTTGTCCCGGTTCGTGGATGGAACCGGGTCTAAAGCCCAGTCTTCTATCCCTGTTCAAGCCAAGAACCGGGACCAATGGTTATGGGCCAGGAGCAAGGCCCATTGGTCCCGATTCGTGCCTAGAACCAAGACAAATGAGTCCATACGAACCGGGACCAATGCCCACGAGGCCCTGGCCAGCCCCCTGGGCTCACGAACCGGGACGAATGCTCCCATTGGTCCCGATTCGTGACTGAACCGGGACTAATGGGCTTGCCATGCCCGATCAAAGCCCTGTTTTCTACTAGTGCAAAAATCCTATAATCACCACTATGAAGATCATCATTTGATGTGGTAGAGACATGCGATTGTTCAAGTCCACTGGCTTCACATGGTTTCTCTCCCAGCATATGCTTGCTCGTAGACAACGGCAAAACATGGACCTTAACGACATACTCTTGTTGGCGATCGGGAAACAGCGGAAGCTGCGGAATAAGTAAGACTTGTTCCATACTACTACCTTATGCTCTAATACGTTCGAACCCTGGACTAATATAAAGGTCTAGTCTGGATGTTTTCTTCCAGACTTTATTTGTCGGGTTTTTTTAGAAAATTTGCATGATGCCACATGTGTGTGTTGCGGGTAATGGGCTCACCTTCCTACTTTGCAACTCATGGGTTGTCTAGTGTTGGGTTGTATTATTAGCATTTTCCTCGAATATAAATTACACTCTATCTAAAAAAAGAGTGTAAAGTAAATTCATGGTATACCCACTTTTTTTATTAAAAAGTGGTATAAGCACTTTTTTTGAAATTATGGCATCAGATTGTCAAACGTCACATGATTGGTCGAGTGGGTTTTAATCGTTTTAACCATTCAGTACATAAGAGAATTCTATAATAACATGATATCAATGTGCCCCATGTCTTGTTTCACATATGCAGAATATTATTTGAACGCAAAAGATCAAAAATTAATAAGATAACTCTATTAAAACACATTTTTGTGAATCTTAATAATTTATCATTTGGTCTGAATGCACGTAAACACTCCATATGCTATGAGATGATTAGGGATTAGCATAGAACAAAAATTGTTAGTGGAAAGAGCACAGAAGAACATGAGTACACTAACCTTGTCATACTGCTTCCCATCTTTTCGAAATTGTTTAACATCCGTCCACATTCCTGCTCCTGAATCTATATCCTTTAGCCACATAGGGAGAGGTATATCTACATAGTCTC
>NW_021284561.1:0-980 GCF_002162155.2 Triticum dicoccoides
TTCTTCTGCTTCCTGAATCATATCCGGGCCAAAGAATTGTCTTTCCCCGGTCTCTGACCAGTTAAGGGGTGTTCGACACCGTCGTCCATAGAGAACTTCAAAAGGGGCTTTACCCAAGCTAGATTGATAGCTGTTGTTATAAGCGAATTCGGCAAATGGAAGGCACTTCTCCCAGTCCATTCCGAATGAGATAACAGAGGCTCGAAGCATGTCTTCTAGAATCTGGTTGACGCGTTCCACTTGACCACTCGACTGAGGGTGGAAGGCGGTGCTAAAGGAGAGACGAGTTCCCATAGCATTTTGGAAACTTTCCCAAAATCGAGAGGTGAAAAGACTTCCTCGATCCGAGTTAATTTCCAAAGGAACACCATGGAGGGACACTATTCGGGAGATGTATAAGTCTGCCAGCTGACTAGCGGTTATACTCTCATGAACAGGTAAGAAATGGGCTACTTTGGAAAGGCGATCGACCACGACGAAAATAGCATTATTCCCTCTCTTGGTCCTGGGAAAACCGGTAATGAAATCCATACCAATTTTATCCCATTTCCATTCAGGAATAGCTAGGGGTTGAAGGGTGCCAGCAGGCCGTTGATGCTCTGCTTTTATACGACGACAGACGTCGCAATTAGCAATATACTGAGCAATTTCTCTCTTCATCCTAGTCCACCAGAACCTCTGGCGTAGGTCCTGATACATCTTAGTACTACCGGGATGAATGGTGAGAGGAGATTCATGAGCCTCCTTAAGGATCAACTGCCGTAGATGCTGGTTCTTGGGAACCACTAGACGGTTCTCAAAGTACACAACACCATGATCATTTGTGGAGAAACAACCAGCACCTCCGCTAGCAATGTTCTCCTTGATCTTAGCTATTCCCTTATCTCGCTTCTGGGCAGCAATGATTTGATCCGTAAGAGTAGGTTTCGCCACCAAGGTGGAAAGAAATCCTTGAGGAACAATGTGAAGGTTAAGCTTCC
>NW_021284562.1:0-1379 GCF_002162155.2 Triticum dicoccoides
AAAAAAAAATTGATGGACCTCTCCTCGAGGGCGGCATCGCTCAGTAAAGGAGATGAAGCAGCGGTGGCCAACTCGCCTTCCTCGCTGGCTTTGATCGATTGTAAATATGCATCAAGGATTACATATCAAAGCAGATGTACGACGATAAAAAATGTGAATATATTGTAGGCATGAATAGTGTAACTGGTTGAAAAATGTTGCACATGTAGCATATTATTAACATTGGCGGATCCTCTTGGGGACCATACTGGGCCATGGCCCGGGAGAAAATATCTGGCGCACCGAAGCTTGTGGTGCTACCGGTGCACCGAACTCACATTATGCTTTTAAAATGTTCCAAAAATTCTGAAAAAATTAGCACACTCACACAAAATCAATGTAGGTTGTTACAAAATTTCAAGTCAAAATTCAAAATATAACTCAAAAAATAAAAATGGCAAATTCAACACTGAATAGTACATAACATAACTTGGGCTTTAGATTTGGCCCATTATCACACTGATGTCAAATTTTCATTTTTTGTATCTCAAAAAATATTTCAAATTTTCGCATGAAATTTTGTGACATCATACATTGATGTTGCGTTAACGTGCTATATTTTTTTCAGATTTTTAAAATATTCTATGACATACGATGCATCGGTAGCACCAAATATGGATGCATAAGATACATTCCCTGTCCCGGTCTATCGAAAGTGCCATAAATACAGTAATTAGCAGTGCATGTGGCCATTTGATCCATTCCATCCGATTTTTTTATTTGGTCCAGATAAAGAGAAGCTGTCATCAATTCTCTCATTGCTACGTTGTGGGCCGGAGGTTGGTGCTGGGCAATGTGCAGTAACCGAGATGGTGCAGGGCAATCCGCTAGCAAGCTACGCCCAATACCAACCTCCAAATGTCCCCAATCCCCAGGAAAAAAATTCCCACCTAGCTTTCTAATTCTGTTGACTCTACAAAGATCCCACCTAGGTCTCAAATTCTTTTGACTCTAAAAATATCCTACCTAGTTCTTGCATTCCTTCCGGTTATTATTTTGGATCTGTACTCTATATTCGTATATGATACTTATCTAATTATTCCGTGCTCATGAAGTCTGAAAAACCGTGTTATTTGTTTGTGCTTGATTATCTTTGCTTGGAAGTTTAAACATAGGCCCCTCCTATGTTTGGTGTCATGCTCTGCCTCTGATATTATAGCAGGGGAAGGTATGAAAAACTGCATTGGAGCATGCTAGCATTACGTAGGAAGGTGTAGTGGCCAATTATGTTAAACTGGGTTGTCATTGTCAATTTGATCACTTCAGAGTATCAAATGCTAAAGACAAAAAATTATAACCTCAAGCATACGAGAACTATGCATAAACATGGTCCACTTAAA
>NW_021284563.1:0-6421 GCF_002162155.2 Triticum dicoccoides
TCATGATGTGCTTTCATTTTGTTCCTTTGTGCCATGCTTGTTTGAGTCCATCTTGATGCTCAAATTGTTGATGCAAGAGTTCTATAAAATGTTAGGTGCTGATTCTTAGAATATTATGAGCATTTGTCATTTTTGCCATGATTATTGTGTGCTGCATATGGGCATGAGCTCTACATGTGTTTTGGGCTTTGTCATGCCATCTTTACAGGTGTGTATGCCATGTATTTTTGTGATCAATGTGGTGACTAGCACATGCATACAAAGTAGCTCTCGTGATATTGTTGATTTCAGGGACTTAGAATTCCACTAAGTCATTTCCCTGCTGTTATTTTTATGCCTTCATAATTCTGTTGATGCCATGTCCAGTTTTCTGCTAAGTCTGAATCTGTTAATGAAACTTGCTACGTTTACATGGGTGCCATCTTATCTTCTGATCCTTTTTAGCTTATGGTCAGTAAGGGACTTTTGTTCTATGCTTTGATTAGATTCATGACATGCCTTTGTATTGCTATATTACGTTCCTGTAGCATGTTGTTATCTTGCTCTAAACATTGCTTCCTGATGTTAATTCCTGACATGTTAGTATTTTCACAAAGTCTGTGATGTTGATACTTTTGCACTTTTGCCATGCTTGTTTGAACCTGCTATTGTGTGTTTTAGCCTTAGCTCAGTGTTCATCTTTTGTCAAGCATCTTGAGTAGATCACTGCCATGTGCTTTGTTGTTATGTTGGAGTGCAGTAGCTTAGTTTCTTGTTGCATTCTAGTTGGCATCATGTTGTTAATCGCAGAATGGTGCCATTCTTGTTTTGCTTGCCATTTGCAAACCGTGCATCCGATTCCGGTGATCTTTATATCAATTTCGACCGAAATCAACTCATCTTTCCAGCGGCACTCTTGGTTTGCCATGTTGAGGCCTGGTTCAATCTTTTCCTTCCGGAGCATGCATATGCATTGCATATCACATCCCGCATATCATGCCATGTTTTGCATCATGTTGCTTGCGCATTGCACTGTGGTTGATTGTTGTTTTCCCTTGCGTGTGTTCTTGCTTTGGGTAGAGCCGGGAGACGATTACGTGATCGAGTAACCCGTTGAGTATGCTTACGAGGATCAAGCTTATGTCAACTCGGAGAACTTTGTAGGCAAGATGACCATACCCTCGAAATCACTTCTATCTTTGCTTGCTAGTTGTTCGCTCTATTGCTATGCCGCGGTACCTACCACTTGCTATATCATGCCTCCCATATTGCCATGTCAAGCCTCTAACCCACCTTCCCTAGCAAACTGCTGTTTGGCTATGTCACCGCTTTGCTCGGCCCCTCTTATAGCGTTGCTAGTTGCAGGTGAAGATGGAGTTTGTTTCGTGTTGGAACATGGATTTGGTTGGGATATCATTATTATCTCTTGTTTACTTTAATGCACCTATATACTTGGAAAAGGGCGGAAGGCTCGGCCTTTTGCCTGGTGTTTTGTTCCACTCTTGCCACCCTAGTTTCCGTCATACCGGTGTTATGTTCCTTGATTTTGCGTTCATTACGCGGTTGGGTTATAATGGGAACCCCTTGACAGTTCGCCTTGAATAAAACTCCTCCAGCAAGGCCCAACCTTGGTTTTACCACTTGCCACCTAAGCCTTTTTCCCTTGGGTTCTGCAGACTCAAGGGTCATCTTTATTTAAACCCCCGTGCCAGTGCTCCTTTGAGTGTTGGTCCAAACTAGAGCACCATGCAGGGCCGTCCCTTGGCAACTTGGGTTACATTGGCTCCTGTACGCTTAGCTTATCCGGTGTGCCCTCAGAATGAGATATGTGCAGCTCCTATCGGGATTTGTCGGCACAGCGGGTGGTCTTGCTGGACTTGTTTTACCATTGTCGAGATGTCTTGTAGCCGGGATTCCGAGTCTGATCGGGTCTTCCTGGGAGAAGGAATATCCTTCATTGACCGTGAGATCTTGTGATGGGCTAAATTGGGACACCCCTGTAGGGTTTTGAACTTTTGAAAGGCGTGCCCGCGGTTATGGGCAGATGGGAATTTGTTAATATCTAGTTGTAGAAAACTTGACACTTAACTTAATTAAAATGCATCAACCGCGTGTGTAGCCGTGATGGTCTCTTTTCGGTGGAGTCCGGGAAGTGAACACGGTTCTTGTGTTATGCTTGAACGTAAGTAGTTTCAGGATCACTTCTTGATCACTTCTAGTTCACGACCGTGCATTGCTTCTCTTCTCGCTCTCATTTGCGTAAGTTAGCCACCATATATGCTAGTGCTTGCTGCAGCTCCACCTCACTACCCTTTCCTACCCCTTAAGCTTAAATAGTCTTGATCGCGAGGGTGTGAGATTTTTGAGTCCCCGTGACTCACAGATTACTTCCAAAACCAGTTGCAGGTGTCGTTGATACTAGTGCAGATGACGCAACTAAGCTCAAGTGGGAGCTCGATGAAGATCGTGTTCGTTGTGTTGTTTTCGTTTCCAGTAGATCAGTAGTGGAGCCCAGTCGGGGCGATCGGGGATCTAGCATTAGGGGTTGTCTTTCTTTATTTGGTTCTGTAGTCGGACCTTGATTGTATTCTGGATGTTGTAATAGTATATTTATGTATTGTGTGAAGTGGCGATTGTAAGTCAACTCTTTATCCCTTTCTTATTCAGTACATGGGATGTGTAAATATTACCCCTCTTGCGACATGCCTACCATGCGGTTATGCCTCTAAGTCATGCTCCGACGCATGGGAGATATAGCCGCATCGTGGGTGTTACAAGTTGATAATCAGGGCCTTCCCCAACTTTCGAGCCCCTGCTTGATCGAATCGCTGATTTTGTTGAGTCTAGAACAAAATGTTTTGTGTCTTAGGATTATATATTTCGGAGAGTAGGATTCTCTTTACTCCTCGGTCCCTTCGTCGCTCTGGTGAGGCCTCCTGACGTAGAGTTTTGACTCTTCTCTTCTCAGATTTCATGAAAAAAATTAGGATCACGCGGATATCTTGGAATCGTTCCGATGGTTTTGTGACGAGAACATTGTTCTTGGTGCCTCCTGACATTTAGGGGTTGTGGCAGTGTCCCGGGGAGTTGAGCTCTGAGGTGTTGTCGTGACAATTTTATCGTTGCAGTTCTGGAATACCTGAGTTCGCCGACATCAAAAATATCTTTTATGCAGTTGTTGGTGAGATAACCTCGATGCCACCCAGTACTGGGGCGGGAGTTTGGGAGTATTGCCATAACTCGTATAACGGATGCTTTTCGAAGTTTGAGGTAAATGATTTCCGAAGGTTTCTTGATTATGTGTTGAAGGATGGATACAGCTGGATGTAGGATTTGCTAGTTTTGGGTGAGATAGTATGCTTCCCCTGTATCCCCAACACCTGATTGCATAACCAAAAAGTTTCGGGAGATTATAAGTGGGAATTCAAGTAGATCCTAGAATATCTTTCCAACAGACACATGATACGATATGGTATCTATCATATGTATGTTTCCGGCTTATTTTGCAAGCCAATCCTTTGTTTTGTTTTCAGTTGTGGTATTCGAGTTGCTTTGATGTCAAATGTTGTTCACATACCTTTCCTAAGTGGTGTTCTCATATTTCTATGGGAGTGCTAATCCTTTTTCGATCATCAAGATGGCCATGCCAATTCTTTTTCAATCGGCGTGTTTCTCTTCAAGTGGATCCGATAATTTCAACATCCGCAAGATCAATTTCAGTTCTTCTCAACGATGTTCATTTCATCCGCCCCCAAGTTGTCTTTGTTTTTCCCGCCCTCCCACCCTTTTTTCTTCAAGGACTCATATTTCTTAATCAAGTATCCATCGTATGGGTGTGAAGTCTCTTCATTCTTTTTATTTAATATTCTTATCCAGTGATTCTCAGGAAGATACTAATGGAGCTTCAAGTTCATCATTCTTCGTTTCTTTTATATTCTCTGGTGGATTCAATGCAAGATTTCAGTGTTGATCATATCTTTTTCGTTAGTTCACATGCTCTCCATGTTGGAAGTCCGTACCGAAGACTCTCTTATTTATTCACCTCTTCGCTTTTCATTATTCCGGAGTGCCTCAGTAATTCATGGTGGTGCTTCTCATCGTCATTCTCAACATTTGAAGACCGAAGAAGAGTTTCTCTCAAATATTGGCCCGTTCTCTCAAGATTCATGGTTCTAGCTATATGCCATCCTCTCATAATTGTTTTCGATCGTGAGAATTCTTTTCACCCATCCAGAGCATTTCATGAGTTGTTTCCATTTCTTTCCTCCGAAGGCCATCTTTTCAAATATTACTCATTCATTCAAGCTTTTAGCTCTCATTCTCCAAATCTTACCGGTGCATCATTCAAGTATTCTCTAATCAGTTCGCGATCTCTTCGTTCTCTTGCATCTTGATTCACTCAAGTGTCTTCGTCATTTTCAATTCTTACAGTGATTCACTCAAGATTTCTCTTCCTTCGTTATCATACCAATTTATTCGTTGTTTCAATCCTACAGGTGGTTCATTGAAGACCTTCTCAAGATTACACTATATCTCTCCTGAATCCTTTCTACGAGAATAAGTAGTATGCCAAATCCGTTGCTTGTCATCAATTTAAATTGGTGAAGGATAAGCATAATGTAATTCTTATTCTTGTTTCATCGAGGATATTCAATTCCTTATTTTGGAGCTTCATCAAATTCTCGGTTCGAGATGCTTTATCTTTCTTCCGGAGTTCCAAGTTTTTCCGGATTATCTCATCACGAAGATCCATCTAAATCATCGCAAGGCTTCACCTTGTTTTTTCAACTTCTCTTTCTTTCGTTATTCTTTTATTACCGGAGTTCTTCTTGGAGACTGTACATGTTGGTTCATCAAGGACTTAATCCCTTCTCGAAGCGTTCATCAAGATTCTTTTCAGAGGAGCAAGCTTTCTTCATCTTGCAATCCGGAGTGCAATTGTTCTCCCTTATCTTTTGAGATGGTGTTATGTCATTTTTTGACAATTTCTGTGTGTTTCATGATTCACGAGTTCATGAATGAGATATTTAAACCCATCATTTTCCTCGTTGGAGTATTTTGGTATAGATTTCACCGAAAGCCTTCCATTGGGAATGTTGCTATTGTGGTGCTTATCAATGATCCAATCTTCTCCTTCCTATCAAGGTGAAGAAGGTTTTCATCTCTTCTTTGTTCCCGATCAATCATTGCTTTCGGTGGCAGAATTTCACCTCAGTTTTGAGATGTTTTCCATAAGCCCACTACAAGCTTACTCTTTTCGTTGTTGGTTTTCCAACAACTCCATTCAATCCTTCTTTTTAAGGATGCTTTTCAAATTCTATTGTGGTAGAAGATGTCATTTTCTTCTCAACTCTTTCCTTTCTAATGATCTATCTTCCAGTCTTTCTCCCGGAGGCTTTGTGTTGTTGCTCTCTCCTCTCATCATCTCAATTGGTGAGGATCGTGTTCTTTTCGTGCTTATCCATTTAACCGGAGTGTTGTTCCCTCTGCTCGAGTTCTTTTCATCTTATCAAGTTTCGTATCACTTTTCAACCGGAGTGCTGTCCAAATTTGTTCTCCTTTGTTCCACTTTTACTAATGGAGTGTTTTCAACTTTGTCATCTTCGTTGTATTCTTTCTTTCAATTTGTTCAACCTCTAAAGGTTCTTTGGTTTCACTCGTTTGTCAAAGAAGCAACTTAGTTTTACCTCTTATCTTCCTCATCCTTTTCCCTCCGATGCCATCCTAGATCTCGGGACGAGATCCTCTCGTAGTGGTGGAGTGTTGTAACGCCCCGGATACAACTTTCCATATTTGTAACTCCGACTCTTGCCTTTTCCGGAGATGCAATATGTTTTCCCTTCATGGTTGGGTTTTGTTTTTCGTTTTTCATTTTGTTCATGGCATGCATGTCATATCATGTCATCATGTGCATCGCATTTGCATTCGTGTTCGTCTCATGCATCCGAGCATTTTTCCCGTTGTCTGTTTTGCAATCCGATACTCCTACGTCCTCCGGCGCCCTCTTTTGTCTCTTTTCATGAGCGGGTGTTAAACTTTCTCGGAATGGACCGAGATTTGCCAAGCGGCCTTGGCACACCACCGGTAGACCTCATGTCAAGTTTCGTGCCATTTGGAGTTCGTTTGATACTCCAACGGTTAACCGGGGAACCGTAAAGGCCTCGTGCGTGTTGCAGCCCAACACCCCTCCAAAGTGGCCCAATAACCCTCTCAAACCCCCTCCATCCTCTCGGTCGTTCGATCACGATCGCGTGGCCGAAAACCGCACTCCAATTGGACTCTCCTAGCTCCCTCTACCTATAAATAGACCTCCCCTCCGAAATTCGCGTAGTCTAACCCTAGATCCATCTTCCCCGCGCCGCCAGACATGTCCGCCCGGCGGCCGGACACGTCCGCCGCCTCCCGCGCCCATTCAGGGGTCGCCATGTGGTGCCACTGCGCC
>NW_021284563.1:7232-11651 GCF_002162155.2 Triticum dicoccoides
CGCGCCCTGCCGCGTGCCCCGCCGCCACCTTCGTTGTTCGCCGCTCGCGCAGTGCCCCGCTCCGCCGGAGAATGCCGGCGCCGGCGCCGCCCCTCCGCGCTGCACGCCGCCCGTCGTCTTCTCCGTGCCGCGCCACCGCTCCTTCACGCCCGCGCCGCCTCACCTCTCCGGCGCCAGATCCGGGCGCCAGTGATGCCCCCAGCCTCCTCCTCGCCTCGCCGGCGACCTTCGTCAACTCTGGCCGCCGTCCTCTCCCTCCCCAACGCAGATCCAGCCGCCTCCTTCTTCCACTCCGGCCAGCAGCTCCGGCGAACCTCGGAATCCGCGCCCATATCTAGATCCACTCTAGGGTTGACCCCTGTTTTTTTCCTCTAAGTCATGTTTTTATACATTCTGAAGCTCTGTTCATTGCATCATAACTCTGTCACCGTAGCTCCGTTTTGTGCATATGATATATCAAAATGTTCGTCATGATGTGCTTTCATTTTGTTCCTTTGTGCCATGCTTGTTTGAGTCCATCTTGATGCTCAAATTGTTGATGCAAGAGTGCTATAAAATGTTAGGTGCTGATTCTTAGCAGATTATGAGCATTTGTCATTTTTGCCATGATTATTGTGTGCTGCATATGGGCATGAGCTCTACATGTGTTTTGGGCTATGCCATGCCATCTTTACAGGGGTGTATGCCATGTATTTTGTGATCAATGTGGTGACTACACAATGTGGTTTCTTGGATGATGAAAGCTTGCTTCTCCATGGACTGCCACCTTACCTTCTGCTTCACAGGGCGTACGTTGGGGCACACCTTCATGTGGTGCTCTATTAACTCTCTTGGGACCCCTATCATCTGATCGGGCTCCCAGGCAAACACTCCCTTGTTTGCACGCAAAAACTTCACTAGTGCCTCCTCCCGAGCAAGCTCGAGGTTGGCGCCTATGGTAAAGGTTTCACCTGAGGACCCGTCCTCCTCGACCAACACTTGCTTGGTTTCTGCCTTGTCCTAAGTGAAGAACTGCTTCTTCTTGGTTGGTGTGGCTCCCTTGGCCTTGGAGGTATCCGCGTCGGCGGGTTGTGCTATCGCGGCGGCCTTGAGGGCAAGCTTGAGCACCGCCAGGGCCTCCTTGGCGTCCCCCTTGATGGTGAGGACACCTTGGCTCCCCGACATCTTCATGAGATTGTAAGCAGGATGGGTTGCTGACATGAACTGGGCCAGAGCTAGGTACCCGGGGACAACATTGTATGGGAGGCCAATGCGGGCGATGTCGAAGTCAATGAGCTCGGTGCGGTAGTTGTCACGCGTGCCGAAGGTCATGGGGAGGCGGATCTGCCCCAGGGAGCGGGCGGGGCCTCCGCCAACTCCCGAGAAGGGCTTGCTGGGGCGGAGCCGCTCGAACGGTACGTGGAGGAGGCTGAAGGCCTCGACGGAGAGCACATTGAGGCCGGCACCGCCATCAACGAGCGTCTTGGTGATGGATACATGGTAGATCGTGGGTGCGCACAACATCGGGAGCGCATCCGAGCCGACGGTGGAGGCGGGATGATCCCCCGAGTCAAAGGTGAGGTTGGCCTCAGGCGTGGCCCAGCCGGACGGAGCCCCCGGGCGCTTGGAAGCGACGCCAATCTGGCGAAAGTATGGCTTGACGTGCCGATCTGAGGGTGGTGCTTGTGAACCGCCGAGAAGAGCTACAACTCCTCCCAGGTGGTGATAGAAGACTCCGGCAAGTGGAGGAGCCAGGCGTGCGGCGCGCCTACAAGGGCCATTGGGAACCTGTTGGCCATGATCTTGTCGTCGCCCCGGCTTCCAGGATGGCCTCCTTGTATGCTAGCAGGAAAGCGGACGGGTCTGCCATGCTGTCGTAGCGAGGCGGCATCTACGGCTTGAACTTGGGTGGCAACTACACCCGCCACAAGGCGGGGGCAAGGGCTCGGAGCCCCCGAGCACCGCCGTGGGCACCGGTAGATTCAGCCGGAGGGGCGCCCGCCATGGGGAGCGGGCGTGGAGATGGTGGAGCGCGAGTCGACGGAAGGAAGACTCCGGCGCACCCCTACCTAGCACGCCAAATGTCGGATCATGGGTTCCGGCAAAACCCTTAAGGTTCAAACACTGGGTTGCGCGCGAAGATCTCCCCTCTATCGATCCACGTCCTAACTTAGCTAAGATCTCACAAACTAACTCGATGAACTCGCAACACAAAGGACACAAGATTTATACTGGTTCAGGCCACTGTTGTGGTGTAATACCCTACTCCAGTGTGGTGGTGGTGAATTGCCTCCTGGGCTGAGGACGAACAGTACAAAGGGGAAGAACAGCCTCCTGAGGTTGAGGTGTTCTTGTGCTTGGTGAACTTGTGTGTGTGAGGATCCGGTCCAAGGTTCTGTTCTCAACCCGTCCACTACTATGGTGGTGGCTAGTCCTATTTATAGAGGCCCTGGTCCTCTCCCCAAATATTGAGCAGGAAGGGAGCCAACAATGGCTAATTTGAAAGGGGACAGCTAGTACAAGCTATCTTGACAAAAGCAGTCTTCGCCTGCCAAAGGCTCTGGTGGTGACGCCGTCTTGGGCTCCACGGTGACCTCCGTCTTGCCATCCTTCTGGTCTTGGTCTCGTTGCACAAATATGGAAACCTTTGCTTGATGCCTCGGTACTCCGTGCCTGTGCTTGCCCCCTTAGCACCAAAGAGGAAACAAGGACGATGCGCGTGCTGGCGCCCGCCTGGCGCCCGCGTGGTCTCGGTCGCCATGGCTTAAGTCACGAGAACCTCGCGATGTTTGCCTGGCCTTGAACTCTCCTCCCCTCACGAGCCAGCCTGGTGAGGCCGCTCCTGAGGTGGTCTTGTGTCGTCAGCCCCGCGAGGCTTGGCCCCTCGCGAGGGTCTTGATTCCTTGTTCATGAAGATGGGACGTACATGATTGCTAGCAAAGCCACACCATGGGCCGCAGGCAGGCAAGTCTAGGGACCCCCTTCCCAGAACACCGACAATCAAGGAGGGTAATTTTGTCCCTCTTGGACGCTTTGGCTTCTAGGTCTTTGGAGGTCGCCCTCTTTTTGCCCTTGTGGGGAGGATCTTCTTCTTCCTCCGCCTCCTCGTCGGCGTCATCACCCTCTTGAGAGGACTGGGCATCAGCATCTCCGGACACTACGTCCGAAGTGCCCTCCTCTCTTTTCTTCTTCTTCTTCTTCTTGTTCTTCTTTGTCGGCGCCTGGTATGGGGCTGGGACCATCACCCTCATTAGAAGGGGATTAGCTAGGTCTTCGGGGAGCGGAGCCGGACACCGGATCTGCTCCGCCTTCTTAATACAAACCTGTTTGGGGATGGATTACTTAGCACCGCTCCCTCGGATTAATGAAGCCTATTGGTGTTTAGAGTTTTTAGAATTTACCTCAGAGGCCAGATGGTTGCAGTCGAGGCCGGTGTCATCTGAGGACCTTGGCCACGACTTCTACTTCTTAAAAAGCAGCTTCCTGATCCCCTTATCCGTTGTGCCGTAGAACCGTTGTAGGGTCCGTGGCCTTTCTGGATTGAACTCCCACATCTTGAGGGGCCACCTCTGGCAGGGAAGTGCTCGGCGGATCAGCATCGCTTGGATTACATCATCAAGGGTAACGTCCTTCGCTATTATGCTCTTAACGCATTTCTGCAGCAGCACCTCAAGGACAGACCCCCAGTCTAGACCCTTGTCGGTCCAAGATGTAAGCCTCGGTGGGGGTCCATATCTAAAGGCTATATAATGCCCCGGATACAACTTTCCATATTTGTAACTTTGACTCTTGCCTTTTCCGGAGATGCGATATGTTTTTCCCTTCGTGGTTGGGTTTTGTTTTTCGTTTTGCATTTTGTTCATGGCATGCATGTCATATCATGTCATCATGTTCATCGCATTTGTATTCGTGTTCGTCTCATGCATCCGAGCATTTTCCCCATTGTCCGTTTTGCAATCCGACACTCCTACGTCCTCCAGCGCCCTCTTTTGTCTCTTTTCGTGAGCAGGTGTTAAACTTTCTCGGAATGGACCGAGATTTGCCAAGCGGCCTTGGAACACCACTGGTAGACCTCATGTCAAGTCTTGTGCCATATGGAGTTCGTTTGATACTCCAACGGTTAACCGGGGAACCATAAAGGCCTCGTGCGTGTTGCAGCCCAACACCCCTCCAAAGTGGCCCAATAGCCCTCTCAAACCCCCTCCATCCTCTTGGTCGTTCAATCACGATCGCGTGGCCGAAAATTGCACTCCAATTGGACTCTCCTAGCTCCCTCTACCTATAAATAGACCTCCCCTCCGAAATTCGTGTAGTCTAACCCTAGATCCATCTTCCCCGCGCCGCCGGACATGTCCGCCCGGCGGCCGGACACGTTTGCCGCCTCCCGCGCCCATTCAGGGGCCGCCATGTGGCGCCACCGCACCGTCCCCGCCGCCGGCC
>NW_021284564.1:0-1193 GCF_002162155.2 Triticum dicoccoides
ATTTCGTGGCCCTTGGTGGAGGGGTCCGAAATCAACCCTATCTCTTGTTTCCCCACACATACGTACTCTAAAAATAGCCTATACTTATGTATTTCGAAATTACATGGGCCTGGCCCAATAATAAGGTGACGCAGCACCTAAAATAGCCTCGGGACGAAATTTATGAAGTGGCATCTTGTATATTTCGTCCAAGGCTTCATGCACACATTATGGTGGCTTCAAAGTCCTGAAATCATCACTTGTAACTCCGTTCTTGTTCCCCTTGCGCATGCCATCATCTCCATGCTTGTTCTTGCTCCAATGTTCATCCTTCTCCAAGCTAGGCCCTTCATTTGTAAGCAAAACAAATGTATCCAATTTAGGCAGCATCATATTCTCATGAACATTAGAATCATTACCAAGAAACGAAAGTACCTGGTAATTTAGTTGGCGTGCACGAGCTCTAGTAATTGGTCCAGTATGTATAGCAGCAGGGGCTGTGGGTGTAACAATTGTATTGATGTCCTCATCAACCATTATCTTCCAAGAGCGCACCTGCGGGTCCTACACAGCGTTCTTCTTCTTCCATGGCATCAACAGGGCACACAAGTGATATTATTTGTCGTCGTTGTAACGGAGGAGGTCATTACGCGAGGGAATGAAAATCTCCGCGTGTGATGATTGCTACCGCGGATGGTGGATATGAGTCCGCTAGTGACTATGATGAGGAGACATTGGCTCTTATTACACGTGAAGAACATGGTGGAGATGATTCTGATCATGAGACGCAATACATGGCTCCTGAAGACGCTGACAGGTATGAATGTTTAGTTGCTCAACGTGTTTTGAGTGTGCAGGTCGCACAAGCTGAGCAAAATCAGAGGCACAATTTGTTCCATACCAAGGGAGTTGTGAAGGAACGTTCTGTGCGCGTCATAATAGACGGAGGGAGCTGCAACAACTTGGCTAGCATGGAGATGGTGGAGAAGCTTTCTCTCACCACAAGACCACATCCACATCCTTACTACATCCAATGGTTCAACAACAGCGGCAAGGTTAAGGTAACACGTACTGTTCGTGTGCATTTTAGTATCTCTACATATGCTGATTATGTTGATTGTGATGTGGTACCTATGCAAGCATGTTCCTTATTACTTGGTAGACCATGGCAATTTGATAAAAATTCTGTACACCATGGTAGAAACAATCACTAT
>NW_021284565.1:0-1146 GCF_002162155.2 Triticum dicoccoides
TCCATGTAATTGCTACCATCATCTTTCAACTTTGCTTTCTCAAGGAACGCATTAAAATTCAACGGAACAATAGCACGAGCCATCTATCTACAAACAAACATAGACAAGCAAAATACTATCAGGTACTAAGTTCATGATAAATTTAAGTTCAATTAATCATATTACTAAAGAACTCCCACTTAGACAGACATCTCTCTAGTCATCTAAGTGATTACGTGATCCAAATCAACTAAACCATGTCCGATCATCACGTGAGATGGAGTAGTTTCAATGGTGAACATCTCTATGTTGATCATATCTACTATATGATTCACGCTCGACCTTTCGGTCCCCGTGTTCCGAGGCCATATCTGTATATGCTAGGCTCGTCAAGTATAACCTGAGTATTCCGCGTGTGCAACTGTTTTGCACCCGTTGTATTTGAACGTAGAGCCTATCACACCCGATCATCACGTGGTGTCTCAGCACGAAGAACTTTCGCCATGGTGCATACTCAGGGAGAACACTTCTTGATAATTAGTGAGAGATCATCTTAAAATGCTACCGTCAATCAAAGCAAGATAAGATGCATAAAGGATAAACATCACATGCAATCAATATAAGTGATATGATATGGCCATCATCATCTTGTGCTTGTGATCTCCATCTTCGAAGCACCGTCATGATCACCATCGTCACCGGCGTGACACCTTGATCTCCATCGTAGCATCGTTGTCGTTACGCCATCTATTGCTTCTACGACTATCGCTACCGCTTAGTGATAAAGTAAAGCAATTACAGGGCGTTTGCATTTCATACAATAAAGCAACAACCATATGGCTCCTGCCAGTTGCCGATAACTTCGGTTACAAAACATGATCATCTCATACAATAAAATATAGCATCATGTCTTGGCCATATCACATCACAACATGCCCTGCAAAAACAAGTTAGACGTCCTCTACTTTGTTGTTGCAAATTTTACGTGGCTGCTACGGGCTTAAGCAAGAACCAATCTCACCTACACATCAAAACCACAACGATAGTTTGTCAAATAGACTCTGTTTTAACCTTCACAAGGACCGGGCGTAGCCACACTCGGTTCAACTAAAGTGAGAGAGACAGACACCCGCCAGCCACCTTTAAGCACGAGTGCTCGTAACGGTG
>NW_021284566.1:0-504 GCF_002162155.2 Triticum dicoccoides
CGGGGGTCGGGGTGGGTGTGTCGGGGGTCGGGGGTCGGGGTCGGGGTGTCGGGGTGGCGCGTCGGGGTCTTCTTCTTATTATTCTTTCTTCTTCTTTCTTCTTCTTCTTTTCTTTCTGCTTCTCCCTCGTCCTCTTCCTCCTCCTCCTCCTCCTCTTCTTTCTTCTTCTTCTTCTTCTTCTTCTTCTTCTTCTTCTTCTTCTTTTTCCTCTTCTATATTGTTATATTTTTCAACTTTCTTCTTATTCTTCTTCCTTTTTTTCTTTTTCCTCTTCTTCTACTTCTTCTTTTTTTCAACTTTCTTCTTCTTCTAATAATCTAAACCTATATCTAGCACTAACCTAAACCAACCACTAACCTAAACCTATCAATAACCTAATTAAACCTAGACAGCAAAGAAAAACAGTAGAAAAAAACAAAAAAAATGCTTAGCTTGGCTCCTCTCGATGGAGGATGGAGGGGGCGGCGCGGGCGCAGGGGCGGCGGTGAGCCTGGCTCCGGGGCG
>NW_021284567.1:0-6629 GCF_002162155.2 Triticum dicoccoides
GTCTCAGGGCGGGAGGGTGTGCGTGGCCCCATGGACCGATATCGCCCGCGGATTTGGCCGAAAATCGCCGGCGGCGGGCGGGCGGAAGCAAGGGCGGTCGGCGGCGGAAGGAGGGGGGACGCGCGCCGGCTGAAATGTCCGTCCCGCCAACTGCTTCTCTGTGATGCAGGGCACCGCAGTCGCGATGGGAAAACCCGCGTTTTCCTGGGTTGGGGTCGGGATTTTGCCACGCCCCCTAAATTTTTTTGTGAGCCGGGGCGGGATGCGGGGTCTGATCGGGCTGGTTTTTCCGCCCCGACCCGCATTTTGACGGTTATTTTACGGATCGGACGGGATGCGGGGTCTGCTAGAGTTGCTCTAAGTCAAGTTTATGGTTTGGGGCTGGCCGGCATTTGTGATTTTACTGTCTAAGGCAAGGTGAAGATGTATGTGTCATGCAAGGGAGGTTATTGGAGGCAGCGCATCGAAGAAGAATAGTGAAAGATAGTTTTTTTTTTTTTTTTTGAGTTTGGAACATTTCATTCCATTAAGCAACGCGCCGAACAAAATCGCTAGCAATGAAAGACTGGGCAAAGGTAGGGGCTTGACCCGGCCATACAGCTTGGGGCTCGAGCTCCATCTTTGACCCATACAACGCTAAAGCGTCTTCAACCTTGTTACAAGCCCGCGGGCAATGAACAGTATCAAAAAAGGTGAAGTTTAACAAAGAAAAAGCTTTGATCTCCCTAAATAAGACACCATTTGGAGCGAGGTCGTAACTCGAAATCTTGATCGCCTGAACAAGTAGTAAAGCATCAGTTTCCACCACCGCACGACTAATGCCCAGTTCTTGCGCTTTGTTCAGTGCATGGATGCAGGCCTCAGCTTCTGATTGGACTGCATCAAGAACATGGTGTAGACACCCAGCAGCAGCCACAACTACGTCACCTTCATGGTCCCCTATCACATATCCCCATCCTCCAGATGTTGTTTCTTTACTGAAGCTGCCATCAACATTTATTTTGAGTGTGCCCTCACTAGGTTTAGTCCAGCCTTCCGCCATCTTTGTTGTAGCCTTTTTCTCTTTTCCAAAGTATTTTTTATACTCATCTGCTGTACTCCTAATTTGCCAGAGCAAAGCATGGACATCAATTCTTTTGTTTTCGGTCCTGTGCTTGTTTCTAGCGTTCCACCAAGTCCATAGCAGTGCAAGTATACTAGTAGTTTGGTCAAGAGTGCCTTGCAATAAGATCTTCACAGCCTCCTTTGGATCATGCAGAACCATGCAAGCAATTCGGACATGTTCCAGTCCCAGCGCTCTCCAAAGTCCAAAGGTACCGTACCTGTTTGCACTGGAACAGTAGGTGGCTCCCATCCTCATCCCATGGGTTGCCGTGAGGGTATGTACAATGGTTGATAAGATAGTCTTATCTTAATTTTTGCATGTAAATTAGAAATGATAAAAAAATATATCAACAATGGGTCATCTCTTAGTCTTATCTTCAATAATTAGTTGTTCCTAAAAACATGTTGAGACAAATTGTGCTAAGAGATCAGCTCTTGTCTTCTTTTAAATAAGATAAGACAAGTCTTCTCTTATGATTTCTCTCTCCTCCACTTCATCATTTATCCTACGTGGCACTGTTAAGATAAAACCATTGTACATGCCTTGATGGACTCCTGCTGGGGCCGCATGTCCATCAGCGATTTTCCAGACGTGTTATCTTTTAATTAATGACGCCATTGTAACTGAGCGAGCGATTTTGGCGAGATTAATTGGAATGAGAGGATTACCGTAAATCTCAGGTTCAAATATGGCACGGCACTAATGGCTACTTTATTTCAGGCGGAAAAGACGCTTGGTGATGACGCCTATGCCCAAGGCTCCTGCCTCGCTCTCCTGCCTATAAATATGAGTGGTGTGCTTTGCTTACCTTGCACTACACCAACTTGAGGACATTGTGTTTTGTTTAGAGATAAGTCGCGGACATCAAACATCATAACTAGACCGGCAGCGGTGATTATGTGTGTGGTATTCGTAGTGGTGGTGCCGCTGAGCGCGGTGGTGGCGGAGTTGAAGTGCAAGCCGCAGTTGCTCTCGGCTTTGCGATCCAGCCATCAGAGACGGCACGGCTCCTACGACATTGTGCTGCTCGAACCTCCGAGCGGAGGAGGTGTGCATCTGCAAGTACCGGCAGGATCCGACGTACCGGCACTACACCCCTGGCCCCTACTTGCCAGAGACAATCACCTCATGCGGCATACATCTTGAGTGTCTATTTACATAATACTAGGAATATGTTATTCTGCATCTCTGTTACAATAATAAATGGTAATGCATGCCTAGATTGTTTTCTACTCTCTCCGTCCCAAAATAGATGACCCAACTTTATTAACTTTGTACTAAAATTAGTATACAGTAGAGTCATCTATTTTGGAACAGTTTCATTGGACTAGTTACTCTCTTTCCCCCCGTGCCGCTCCCACGAGCGGCCCGGGCGGAACCCTAGATCGCCGCCGCCGCTCCCTTCCTTCGCCCTCCTTCTCCCTCGCCGCCGCCAGGGGATGCCGCCGGGCAAAGCCGGTGCGTGCGTCGGCGGCGGCGGGGCTCCCTCCCTCCTCGCGAGGCTCCTGGGCGGCGCGGGACGGTCGGCCCTCGCGGCGGCGCTCGGCTCGGCGGCAGGTCGGGTCGCCGGCGGATCTGCGGGGCTCCCCTTTGGTGGCGCCGCGGCGATGGCGGCGGCGTGGTCTGCGCGGGGCGGCGAGGCGCGGACTCCTCCTCCTCCCAATCTGATGGCGCCGCGGTGGCGCCGGCGCTCGGGCGTGCGGCGGGGTCCGCGAGGGTGGTTGGCGCGTGACGTCTCCCTCCCCGATCTGATGGCTCCACGGTGGCGCCAGTGCTCGGGCGGCGGTTGGCGTTGGCAAGTGGTGGCGGGCGCTGGGATCTCGGCGGCGCTCCGGGGTGTGCAGGCGGCGGCGGTCCCTGTGCGCGGTCGGCAGCTCCGTCTCTGACCCGGATGGCGCGGGGGATGGCGGCGGCCCGGCGTGGCCGGCGATCTGGATGCGTTGGTGCCGGTAGCTCACTAATCTGCCGGTACTCCAGGGTCTGCCTGGTGGTGCTGGTGGTGACGGCGGCCCGTGCACGAGAATTGGATTTCTTCGAACTGATCTGGGTGAGAACTTGCCTTCGGCTTCTGCTAAGGCCGGCGGTGGCGACGCTATCTGCGTCGTTCCCTTCTTGAAGGCATCGCCGTGGAGGAGTTCAAGGCCACTCTTTGCTATCTTCGGGGGAAACCCTAGATCGGATGATCGGATGACGGCGGCGCTCTGGTGACGTTCCTCCCTTGGGGGCGTCATTTTTGGAGGTACACACGTGATCGAGGGACCAGAGGACGGATTCTTTGGTGGAGCGGTGCTGCATCCTACACACTGATGGTGATGGATCTTGATGGTGTGGCGCAGTGCAGATTCGGAGTTCGCTGTGGGAGGATGGACTCGCGCAGGAGGACGACGCTGTCGGGCGTCGTGGTGGCGTCGATGGCAAAGAGACCTGACATGGTACATGCAACAGTATAGCTCTGAAGATGGATTTGTGGCAGGTGGCTGCGGCGGCCTCATACCCGGCAGGCGTCCTGGTTGAGGAGTGCGCCGGACTGGTAGGTGCCCCATACCCGGCAGGCGTCCTTGTTGGGACCTCAGGTCTTACATGTTTAGGTTTGGCTGCGATGTCTGTTTGGTATTAGGCCCAGACTATTTGCGCCCCTTCATCAATTGGATAGGTGTAGCGACAGTTGTTGCTTAGACGATGGCTTTAATCTTGCTGTTGTATGGCTTTGTAAGATTTTATGATAATAATTAATAAAGTGGCCGTATGCATCGCTCAGATGCAGAGGCCGGGGGTCATCCTCCTTTTCTAAAAAAATCTATTTTGGAACGGAGGAAGTACTGCTCTGCCCCATAATATAAGATCCTTTTGCGAGCTGTTTCATCTTGCAAAACAATCTTATGGAGGGAGTAGTTTATTATCTTTTTAATTTATATCTATATCTAATTATCTACTCCCTCCGTTTCTAAATATAAGTCATTTTCGAGATTTAACCATAGAGACTACATTCGGATTTATATAGACGTCTTTTAGAATATATGTTCACTCATTTTGCTTTGTATGTGGTCTATAGTTAAATCTCTTAAAAGACTTATATTTAGGAACGGAGGAAGTATATACCTATATACCAATATAGCAACATAACGGGACCAAAGGGGCAGATCCAACAAATTTTGGCCATCAAACCGTGTCAATCCAACGACCTATATTGCTCCATGGTGAGCGCTTAATATCATATCCTATATCAACATATACACTATCCATATAATTAATCCATAATTGATATCCCAACTAATATTAAAGTCTAATTATTTTTCTCCCTAATATCAACGTGCATTGCGCCTACCATTTACTAGGACTCACAAAAAGGTTTGTTATCTCTTGGATATAGAAAAATGAAGAAATGATATTTCGACCTTCCACATTAAAGAATAAATCTAAAAAGAATAAGTGATTTATGTTCTATAATTATTTCATGTTGTCTCTCTCGCCGGCCCACCCTAATCCTAACTTCTCCTTTACAATGATGAGCTGATGAACCACCATTCTCCCCTAACGTCGTCCAATTGTAAAGAAGAGTTGTGCTGTCAGCGCCAACAAGGAGATTTGCAGCAGAGACCAATTTGAGACTGTCTTCACTTCATCAAGGTGACAGTGAGCAGGCCTCTGCCAGATATGAGTGGACATTAGGTGGGTGCGACCATATCTTGGAGCTGGGTGTTGACATTTCATTTTTTTTGTCTCTTTTTTCACTAGTTGGAAGAAATTTATGTACTTAATATTATTGAATGTCATAAAAAAATGTTGAGAAATGCTAAATTTGTTGTTGAAAGATTCAAGGAATTATCTGAAACATGTGTTTTATGTTGAATGTCCAGGAATATTTGTGGCCCATATAAAGTTTTTTTTAGTCTGAAAGTTGAAAGCTCCAAATTTTGTACTTTCTGAAACTTGCAACTCCCCTTTTTTGTAATTTTTGGTAGTAGAAAGTTCTAGTTTTTGTAATTTTGGAAATTTGGGATTCCAAGAAAACTCATGGGAAGACAATTCTGATTCATGTTGGAAGCTGCTTCAGACATTATGTTTTTCATTAACCTTGCCCAGGGGTGACCCTGAGGTTTTTTTTTTTCTATCGTGGGTGAAGCACCCTGTTTGAGGGAGGAATATCTCTTGTGGGGTTTGTGTGGCCCACTTATCTTTAATATTACCAATTTAATACAGAGTATAATGCATGAACCGATAACAAAAAATGGGCCTGTTTTAGAACACAAATTGAATTAAGAAGACATTACAAAATAAGCTGAAGTAATTGAACATGTTGGGTTGAATTGAATTGTACCAGGTTTCATACGAGCAGAGGGGTTATCAACATTATTGACCAAGCTAAGTCACAAAATTTTCTAACGGACGCTCGTCCCTGAAAATTTTTTGTTTTACAGTCGACAGTCTTCTATTCTAGGTAAATTTTTCAGAAAATGTTTAAAATTTTAAGATTTTTTTGTGTTTCAAAAAATGTTCACTTTTTAAAAAAATGTTCACTTTTTTTTAAAAAAATGTTCGTAATCTGAAAACTGTTCATCTCTTCAAAGCATTTGCGCCTGTACAATAAGTGTTCGATTCTTTTAAAAATCTGTTCGTGTTTCCTAGAAATGTTCAGGTTTCCAAAATTTCATTACAATATATTTTTTAAACTGACCAAAAAGAGGTGCTACATGTTTTTTGGGTTCACTACAGTGCTTCCTCCGGTTCAGGACAGTACTTTCTCGGTCATCCAAACAAAATTACGCCGCTTGCTCGGTACAGTCTGCCGCCCGTATCGTGAATGGTCCAGCCCATTTGGGTGAGCACTGTGCAAAAGGGTGTGTATTTGCCACATAGAGCGTTGCATAGGGAGTCCCCCAAATCACAACATCTCATTTTTTTGGGGGCTGAAAACTTTCAATCTATTCATATTCAATCATGGCAGTATAACGAACACGAGAAATAATAATAATTACATCCAGATCCATAGACCACCTAGCGGCGATTACAAGCATTGGAGCGAGCCGAAGGCGTGCCGCGTCATCGCCCCTCCCTCGCCGGAGCCGGGAAAAAACTTGTTGTAGTAGACAGTCTAGAAGTCGTCGTGCTAAGACCCCGTAGAACCAGCACACCAGAATAGCAACCGCCGCCGATAAAGAGTAGCGTAGATCGAAAGGATTCAATCTGAAGACACACGAACGTAGACAAACAACGATCAGATCCGACCAAATCCACTGAAGACAGATCCGCCGGAGACACACATCCACACACCCACCGACAGTGCTAAACATACCATTAGGACGGAAGCTGGGTGGGGAAAACTTTATTCCATCTTCAGAAGCCGCGACCGTCTCATCTTCCTGAGCAGGACACAAACCCTAACAAAACACGAAAAAACATCTAAATACACAGCCCTCCCGCTGGTCACTGGTAGAAAAAGAGGCTTCCGTCCAGCCCCATTAGTCGCGAAAGTGTAGGAACCGCGACTAATGAAGTCTTTAGTCGCGGTTCGGCAGACGAACCG
>NW_021284568.1:0-1265 GCF_002162155.2 Triticum dicoccoides
TGGTCTTCGGATCCGTGGTAAGCTCCTTTGTTACCGGGTCCTCCTTGTACCGGGCCTTGAGAAAGTTCCTGGTCTGCTTGTCACGGTATTTCTCGAAGTGGGGCGGTAGGCCTTGCTCGGCACGCTTCGCGTCCTCCTTGTCCCATATAGGCTCCGTCACTCTGTAACCGCCGGGACCGAGTTGGTGGACCCCTAAGTTCAACTGCCGCGTTTCTTTCCCCCACTGAGTTGATTCGGAGGTTGCGCTGCTCTCGCACTTGATCTTGAACTCCTTGTAGTCATCTTCACTCATCAAAGGATATTTCGCCTTGATCTTGTCATAACTATCACCTTTTACAATCATTGCCTTCACCGTGCTTCTCCAAGTAGATAGGGCCGTGCTCATCCTCGTGAGGGCGGCATTGTTCACTTTACTCCCTGAGAGGCGTGTGTTTGCAAACTCAGCGGGGAACTTGTATCGTCCGTACAGCTTCGTGAAGAGGAGGCTGCACAAATTCCCTTGGTCCTTATGACTTAGGTTCTCGGTGTTGATCGAGACGGTGCTCCGGAGAATGCACCCGAGCTGAACCGAGTACCCCTTGACTTATTGTTTCGGCGCCGTCGGATGCCCGTCGGAGTTCACTTCAGTAAATTCCTCCCTGACGGTGCCAAGCACGCTCGGGCGCCAGTCCTTCCATTGCCTCTTCGATTGGCTGCCATCTGTGCATGCGCTGCCATCATCAGTGGTGGCATCCTCGGCGGTGCCATCAGTGGTGTCATCCCCGACGCCACTAGGGGTTGTATAGTCAGGATCGGTGTCTTCCGCGGCGTCCTCATAGCGGTGATGTTCTTCCTCCAACTCCTGGGACAGCTCCCATAATTGCTTGCCGCCTGAACCGCCGGCCTCATCGTTGTGGGCCATGTTTTGCTCTAAATAGGAAAAAAGTTTGGTCAAAAAGTTGGTTATTGTCAAGGAACAAGATATTGGGCCTCATCGTTGTGGGCCATGTTGCCACCTATGTTGGGCCTAATCACTTGGCACTAATCACTTGGCTCTATTGCCACCTAAGTTGGGTTTATCATCTAGGGTTTATCGATGCTAAGGAGAATTCTAAGTTGGGCCTAATCACTTGGCTCTATTGCCACCTATGGTTTAATGCAGCAAGAATGGCGGGGCAGTTGATCCTACTTAACTAAGAAATAAGATACCCCGGCCCATGCATTAGTCACAAGTACCCCATTGTCGGATTTCGGGTTCCGGCAGACCCTTGAGGTTTGAACACTGG
>NW_021284569.1:0-1265 GCF_002162155.2 Triticum dicoccoides
TGGTCTTCGGATCCGTGGTAAGCTCCTTTGTTACCGGGTCCTCCTTGTACCGGGCCTTGAGAAAGTTCCTGGTCTGCTTGTCACGGTATTTCTCGAAGTGGGGCGGTAGGCCTTGCTCGGCACGCTTCGCGTCCTCCTTGTCCCATATAGGCTCCGTCACTCTGTAACCGCCGGGACCGAGTTGGTGGACCCCTAAGTTCAACTGCCGCGTTTCTTTCCCCCACTGAGTTGATTCGGAGGTTGCGCTGCTCTCGCACTTGATCTTGAACTCCTTGTAGTCATCTTCACTCATCAAAGGATATTTCGCCTTGATCTTGTCATAACTATCACCTTTTACAATCATTGCCTTCACCGTGCTTCTCCAAGTAGATAGGGCCGTGCTCATCCTCGTGAGGGCGGCATTGTTCACTTTACTCCCTGAGAGGCGTGTGTTTGCAAACTCAGCGGGGAACTTGTATCGTCCGTACAGCTTCGTGAAGAGGAGGCTGCGCAAATTCCCTTGGTCCTTATGACTTAGGTTCTTGGTGTTGATCGAGACGGTGCTCCGGAGAATGCACCCGAGCTGAACCGAGTACCCCTTGACTTATTGTTTCGGCGCCGTCGGATGCCCGTCGGAGTTCACTTCAGTAAATTCCTCCCTGACGGTGCCGAGCACGCTCGGGCGCCAGTCCTTCCATTGCCTCTTCGATTGGCTGCCATCTGTGCATGCGCTGCCATCATCAGTGGTGGCATCCTCGGCGGTGCCATCAGTGGTGTCATCCCCGACGCCACTAGGGGTTGTATAGTCAGGATCGGTGTCTTCCGCGGCGTCCTCATAGCGGTGATGTTCTTCCTCCAACTCCTGGGACAGCTCCCATAATTGCTTGCCGCCTGAACCGCCGGCCTCATCGTTGTGGGCCATGTTTTGCTCTAAATAGGAAAAAAGTTTGGTCAAAAAGTTGGTTATTGTCAAGGAACAAGATATTGGGCCTCATCGTTGTGGGCCATGTTGCCACCTATGTTGGGCCTAATCACTTGGCACTAATCACTTGGCTCTATTGCCACCTAAGTTGGGTTTATCATCTAGGGTTTATCGATGCTAAGGAGAATTCTAAGTTGGGCCTAATCACTTGGCTCTATTGCCACCTATGGTTTAATGCAGCAAGAATGGCGGGGCAGTTGATCCTACTTAACTAAGAAATAAGATACCCCGGCCCATGCATTAGTCACAAGTACCCCATTGTCGGATTTCGGGTTCCGGCAGACCCTTGAGGTTTGAACACTGG
>NW_021284570.1:0-2239 GCF_002162155.2 Triticum dicoccoides
GAGTTATTCCTTACATTCTGTATCCTATGTCGGAATTTTATCATCCTGACTAAATCATTGTCTTGTTTACCTAGGATGGTCAACACGCGCACTAACCCTGCTCCTCAAGAGCAGGCCGAAGGCAGCGAAGTCAGGAATGCAAATCTGCCTCATCCTCCTTCCCTAGCCGAGGTTATGATGGAAGCCGAAAGAAACAAGCGGGAGACCAACCGTTTGTTGGAGCGTATTGAACAGAACACGGCACACCATCAGAGGACTAACGTGGTGTCACTCAGTGATTTTATCAAGTTACATCCACCCACGTTCCACCACTCCGTCGAGCCTCTCGACGCTGATGATTGGCTTCGCAGTATTTCTCACAAACTGCGTTCCGTGCTGGTAGCGGAGGCTGACAAGGTCACCTTTGCTGCATATCATCTTGAGGGCCCCGCCAGTCTATGGTGGGAGAATTATTGAGCCATGCGCCCAGCTGGCCATGTCACTACTTGGGCTGACTTCAGCGAGGCTTTCCGTGAACATCACATTCCGGAGGGTCTCATGGACCGTAAACGTGAGGAATTTTGCAGTTTCACTCAGGGCCGACTCTCTGTGGATGCTTACAGCAGGGAGTTCGGTAACCTCGCACGATATGCAACTGAGGAAGTTTCTACTGATGCCAAGAAGCAAGCAAGGTTCCGTAAGGGGCTTAGTCCTGAGCTTCGCCGCGACCTCCGTCTGCATGAGTGCACATCTTTTCAGAAACTTGTTAACAAGGCCATCAGTGCTGAAACTGGTCAGACTGATTATGATGCAACACGCAAGCATGGCCGTGACATGGGTTCCTCATCCGGTGCTGGTCCTCAGAAGCGCCGCGTGTGGGTGCCCAACACCACCCTGCCACCCAGGTTCACACCGAGGCCATCTTTCCAGGCGCCTCGCCCCGTTCAACAGTCTGCACCAGCCAAGCCCTATGGGGGTCCAACCAACAATGCTCCTCCACGTACCAGTTCCGTGACTTGTTTCAAGTGTGGGGAATCTGGCCACTATATGCGTGAGTGTCCCCAGACCAACCCCAACCAATCTGCTAAAGCTGTTGGCCGTGGCAAGCCGACAGGGAAAGTGTTCCACGCCAAGCCGGCCACCGCTACACGTGGCCATGTCAACTGTATCTCTGCCGAAGAAGCTCAAGAGGATCCCAACGTCGTTCTTGGTACGCTCCTTGTTAATTGCCACCCGGCATCTATTCTTTTCGATACAGGAGCCTCTCATTCATTTATATCCGAGAACTATGCTCGTCTGCATAACACCGCATTCTGTGACATGCCATCCACTATGGAAATTTCTACTCCTGGTTCTAGATGGCAGACCTCCAGGGTAAGTTATGGAAATGAAATCCAAGTCGACAGACTTGTTTTCCTTGAATCTTTGATAGCTCTCAAATTGTCAGATATTAATATCATTTTGGGTATGGACTGGATGTCAGCTCATCATGCCAAAATTGATTGCTTCTCTAGGACTGTTCAACTCACTCATCCTTTGGGGAAGATAGTCAATGTCTTGACCCGATTAGCCAAGCGACAATTATATTCTCTTAACGCCAGCCCTTTGCCAGACCTTGAGGACGTTCCGGTAGTCCGTGACTTCCCGGATGTCTTCCCAGAGGAATTGCCAGGTGTTCCACCTGACAGGGATGTTGAGTTTGTAATAGACCTCATTCCAGGAACCGTTCCGATTGCTAGAAGACCCTATAAGATGGCACCACTAGAACTAGCCGAGCTTAAGAAACAACTCGATGAGTCCTTGAAAAAGGGTTTCATCCGACCTAGTTCATCTCCGTGGGCTTGCCCCGTCCTCTTCGTCAAGAAGAAGGATGGTACGGACCGGATGGTTGTAGATTACCGACCGGTCAATTTGGTCACAATCAAGAACAAATATCCGCTCCCTAGGATCAACGACCTGTATGATCAGCTCGCTGGATCCTCAGTCTTCTCCAAAATGGATTTGAGGTTGGGCTACCATCAAATCAAAATCAGAAACGGGGACATTCCTAAAACGGCCTTTGTTACTCGTTATGGCCAATACAAGTACACCGTCATGTCCTTCGGTTTAACCAACGCTCCAGCCACCTTTTCTCGGTTAATGAACTCAATCTTCATGGAGTATTTGGATAAATTCGTCGTAGTTTATCTCGATGATATACTCATCTACTCCAAGAACGAGGAAGAACATGCCGAACATCTAAGGCTAGTGTTGAAGAAAC
>NW_021284571.1:0-2582 GCF_002162155.2 Triticum dicoccoides
ACGCCACCTGGCACCTCGCCGCGCCGCCCGGCCGCATGTGCAGCCGTGCTGCGCGCACCCACCACCAGCGTTGCCTCGCCTCGCCGCCCCGGACGCCAAGGCGCCTGAGCTCCTCCGAAGCGGCCAGACCGCGCCATGCCACTCTAGCAGGAGGAGGAGAGGGCCTCGCCGCCGCTGAGCCACACGGGCTTTGCCCGACGACACCTACGGGCGGCGGCGAGGGGAGAGGGGCAATGGGTTGTGGCGCTGGCGGCGGCGGCTGGGGTTCGCTCCTGGCCGCTCGGGGGAGCGAGCGAGGAGAGAATAGACCGAGGACTATGTTGAATGTTGTGTCGAATATAGTGTACAAGGTAGGTTACAGTTGGACTTGTAGTTGTATTGTGTTTAGATAGGATATAGAGTCGTGTCTTGCGTGGCGCTTGGAGCAAGCTGGGGAGTTGTTTGTTAAAAAAAAGGAGCGTCCAGGTTCACGTGTGTGTACAAGAGCAGTTTTGGTTGGATCAACTACGATCTATTTTCTGCTATAAGATGTACGGAGAAGCAACAACAAAGAGTGACAGGGAAAAAGAAGATTTGTGCAGTTTGCATGGAAGTTTTTTCTGGGTCGGTTTGCTGAGATGGCTTGAAACACGTGGAGAGGCTGCGGAGGCGCGCGGATAAGTGTGTCATACAAGATCATGCATACACATGGCATCTAAGACATGCGTAGATGTGCGAACAGATACGACGCAGGGTGGAGCATGGTTGCAGTTGTATATGTTCGGCTGGGTCGGACTTGTCAGTCTGACGGATCGACGCGAGTCGGTTAGTACAGAAGACGGTGGTGGGATCGGCGATGATGACATAGGAGCGTGATGCTGATGGTGACCGACTTCTGGGGTGTAGAAACACGTGGTGCAGGCCCGAGGGCTTGTGTGGCTTCGACAAGACTACGGCGCGGGGTTGATTCAAGGTGATGTACACACGGAGCTTCAAGTTGATGAGGCGTGAGGGTGGACTGATCATCTACCATGAAGTCATGTTGAAGGTGGAGCTAGTCTGGAAGACTTCACTTAGTGCTGGTTGAGGGGCTACGGCATAAGTCGGCAGAGAGTCGAAGCCTATTCAGCGGGAAAAAGCGAGGGACATGTAGTTCAGACTGGAGCCCAGTGGTCTGATGGAAGCATGAAACTCGTCATCGGTCGGTGATGATCGGTGGTACTCTGCAGTGGGGGTTGAGTGGTGTGGGTTCGCGACCCTTGAGACTCAACCAGGACAGCGGAGGCTCGACTCAGTAATAGCGGCGAGGCGTGTGGTATGCACGGGACATGGAGATGGGCCATGTGGTGAGACAACTGCGAACTTGACTCGGGATGACTACAAGCAATGGTGAAATTCTTTCAAGTTTCAGACATGCGGTCAAGAAAGGAGCGGTGATGTTGAGTTCAAGTAACTCTTATGTGTGACACCCAATATGTGAGTTGTTCATTTTCACGTAGGCCAGTGATCAGTGTGTGATGACATTGGATTGATACTCTGGAAGTTGGGAGCACAAACTAGAGTAACAAGGAACTTAATTTTGCTTGAGCATTGACTATGGTCAAGAAAAGAAGGGACTACAAGTTGCAGGTGGAGTCACATGGAGTCTTTGGAGTAGCAGCGGTGCTCATGGGATAGGCTCAAGTCCAATGTACATGGAAGTTTGACACATGGACGAATTCAAGGTGGTGGAAAATATTCGCCAAGGTAGAGTTTGTTAGAGTTGTGTTGAATATAGTGTACAAGGTAGGTTACAGTTGGACTTGTAGTTGTATTGTGTTTAGATAGGATATAGAGTCATGTCCTAGTAGGACACTTGTATCTTAGGCCTCTCATATATAGCGAGGGTAGACACACGATGTAACCTATTCCAACATAATAGCACAGGCACGCAGGGGGATTCGGCGCGTGTGCCGGCGTCCGGGCGGCCGGGGTGCGGTATTGTAGCGCTGTATGGGGAGGAGCGCCCGTAGTCATGTCCCGGGGATGTAACCATATCGGTGAACCTCGTTAACAAATCTCGTTGTCGTGCTTGTGTGATTGCTTGGTCCTTGGTAGATCGATGATGGCCTCGGATTTATTCTAACACAAATGTTTTTGGGTTTAATGGAGTGTAATCAGTTTGAGAGAGCAGGAAACATGTGAAATAAGAACAGAGAGGTCGTATAAGTTCATCTCCTACAATTTGGTTTAGGACGTGCAAAATAGACTCACACCGCTCAGCTCCATAGAAGCATGAAAGTTGAACATACCCTGAATCTTAAGGCAATGATTAGAATTTGTCTTAAACATTGTTAGTATTTGTGGATGCATGCCAAGGCTTTAATCATAACTATATGTGAGCGAACGTTTTTGCAGCCTATAAGTTAGGCTATATCCACATGAGAGCAATCAAGCAACAAAAATCAATGCAAATACTTATGATCTTAAGAACTAGGTGATATTCCTGCCGTCCTCGAGAACAATCTAGTCAATATAAGAAACGCAGTTGGCTTGTCCTTATAACAATAAAGGATTGAGTCAATTGTTGCACTCATTTACTTTCATTTTATTCTTTTTTTTTT
>NW_021284572.1:0-711 GCF_002162155.2 Triticum dicoccoides
ACGTACAGCTCGACGATGTCTCCCACGCCTTGATCCAGCAAGGAGAGAGGGAGAGGTTGAGGAAGACTCCATCCAGCAGCAGCACAACGGCGTGGTGGTGGTGGAGGAGCGTGGCAATCCTGCAGGGCTTCGCCAAGCACCTACGGGAGAGGAGGAGGTGTCACGGGAGGGAGGGAGGCGCCAAGGGCTCAGGTGTGGATGCCCTCCCTCCCCTCCACTATATATAGGGGCAGGGGAGGGGGGGGGGGAGGCGCAGCCTTGCCCCCTCCTCCAAGGAAGGGGTGCGGCTAAGGAGGGGGAAGGAGTCCATCCTCCCCAAGGCACCTCGGAGGTGCCTTCCCCCTTTAGGACTCTCCCCTTTTTCCTTTATCTTGGCGCATGGGCCTCTAGGGGCTGGTGCCCTTGGCCCATGTAGGCCAAGGCGCACCCCCTACAGCCCATGTGCCCCCCCGGGGCAGGTGGCCCCACCCGGTGGGCCCCCGGGACCCTTCCGGTGGTCCCGGTACAATACCGATGACCCCGAAACTTGTCCCGATGGCCGAAACAGGACTTCCTATATATAAATCTTTACCTCCGGACCATTCCGGAACTCCTCGTGACGTCCGGGATCTCATCCGGGACTCCGAACAACATTCAGTAACCACATACAAACTTCCTTTATAACCCTAGCGTCATCGAACCTTAAGTGTGTAGACCCTACGGGTTCGGGAG
>NW_021284573.1:0-1398 GCF_002162155.2 Triticum dicoccoides
CACTTCAGTACAACATGTGAACAACACAATAAAACCTTCTAACTTGTATAATGAAAGATAAACAAAGAACCATATAAAGTGCAATCATCAATGAATGAAATGATAAACAATCCGACCTCTAGTGAGAGAGACCAAAAAAATACCATATGTATATGAGAAAAACTATGTGAAGCTTTTATCTCCTTCCACTTTAAGAAATGGCGTGCAAGTCAAATACCATTATATATGTGCTTTAGAAAGCCAAATTCCTCCCACTAAAGTTTTGTATTCCGGAATTAGTAAGCCACTCGATTCGGTTCCATGATAAGTGACCAAGTCATCCATGACAAAAATAATAAATTCCAAGCATGTGTTCCTGTTATCAGCATTCCTCTCTATGGAGTTATCTTCCCCAAATAATAGTTCGGTTGGTAACTTCCAATGGACCATCAAGAAAGAATAGACCATTGTGTGAAATTCCGTAATGCACTGATTTTATCATTGAGCAACATTTCCACTTCTTCCTTTTCCAAATAGTATTTCATAAACAATGGGTTCCAATATAGAACCATACATTCAATCCCTTCACACTGAATTTGCATATAGTGTCCTAGTAATGAACCAGTAATCTTTGTTCAGCTTGCTACACAACCCCAACACACGTTCCAAACATAGCCACATATCAAACAAAGATGAGCGCTACTCCGTGCGTGTAACTAAGCATATTTTTGCAGGCCTGGGAATTGTGGAATCAACATGATATTGAGGAGCTTCTTGATCAAGAAGTGGGCGAGCCTGGTGAGCTCTTGTCAGCACTAGCCAGGTGCATCCAGATTGGCCTTCTTTGTGTGCAGCAATCGCCCGAGGAGGGCAGGCCTGCCATGTCTGAAGTTGTGGGAATGCTAGCCGGCACCGACTCACACTCATAGCTCCGTATGCCAAGTAGACCCACAACCAACAGTGGAGCTGGCCCCAGTGTACGATTAACCCCCGGGCCAAGCTGGGCCCTCTGACCAATCTCTTCTCCTGCAGCAATCACATCGTATGATCAGTGATCATTTGGTGCTGGATCTTTTAAGTTTGAGTGCCTCATCCTTCCTTGCGGCTTCATCGCGACAATGCAAGCAACATAAGCCTAAAATTTACTACTGTACCAATCTGTGACTTGCGGTATGAATTTGATGTTTGATGTTTGTACTTTAACACTGGATATCGCCTTCATTTTCCTATGTGAATTTGTGGTTGTCCAAACTATGACATATTTGTTGGAACTTGTGTTATGAGAATGATAATTGGCACACCAATTTGAATGTGGTGTGATAATTAACACTGGATATCACCTCTTGCTTTCCTGGCTGAATTCGTGCCTGTTCAAAGTAGGACGAGATTGTTGGAACTTACTGCCAGACCGGGAAATCA
>NW_021284574.1:0-1435 GCF_002162155.2 Triticum dicoccoides
TCTCGGAATTGCTCTTCGACCGTGTACTCGGGATACCAGCGGTATCCAGCCTCAGTCATTACCCTGACCAACTTGGCAGTATGGCCGGGTACATCTAGGCATCGAGTCAGGCGAACCACTTGATTGAGGTCGCGAGTGGCCATCTGAAAGCACAATCATAATGCAAGGGCATTAGAATTTCTAGCAAAATTTCGGCAGCATAACAGCTGTAAATGCTCAAGAAGGATTTTGAGACATTTGACAAAGGATTACATACACACTCATCATCATCATATCAAAGTTCTGAATCCATTCTAACAACATAATGTGGTAGTAGAACTAAACTAGGCTTGTATCCATCAAACTTATAAGGTACTACTGATTAGTAACACGTGATCCTGATAGAGAGAACAGATCCTAATTCCTTAACCCCCGGTGGAAGAATGGACTGACTCAGATCAGAATGTCATAAGATAAAGGAGTAAAAAGAGCCTTACGTTCCAACCCACAAACAATTCCCCTACATATAACTAAAGAATTTCTAGACTCAACATCGACCAGTTTGGCTCGGAGAACCTACAGGCAGGCCGGCTCTGATGCCAACGCTGTCAGGACCCCGACTCGATGTCACATCGATCTAGCCGGTAACACCTCATATCACCTTGCGGCCTCACGCACGGTATCCCCACGGGTGTCGCCTTACCTTTTCCCGGGACCGTTTGCGCATTTTGGCTCACGTATATGATAGTGTCGCTAGCATCCATATGATAAAGAGCCCGGGCTGACATGACTAGTCGTAAACCCAAAGTGGCACAGACTTACAGGGACAGGCATCCATGACCCAGCTTCGAACGTGTCGGTCATCAGCAAATGGGTCCGGGCTGTAGCACTGGGCTAGCAGGACTCCGGTAAACCGGGCTGTAGCGGGCTAGCAGGACTCCGGTACTCAAAGCGTGACATTTCCCCGAAGGGACAGACATAGGAACGAAGAAGGACACATGCCGGCCAGCCTAAGTGTTCCAGAGCAGTAGCAAGCTACCATGGCTCAGCGGTAACACTAGGAGACATTTCCCGGTAAGAGAGGCTACTAAAGATAAACAACTAGATAGTCAGATCCCACACATACCAAGCATTTCAATCATACACACAATATGCTCGATATGTGCAAATACAACGAAGCATCACAACATGACTCTACGACACAAGTACTTTATTTAAGGCTCAGAGGGCCATACATAACATACACAAAGGTACGGGTCTCACGACCCAACATACAAGTCATACAGTCATACAAACCAGCAGCGGAAGTAACTTGTCTGAGTACAGACAACTAGTAAAATAAAAGAGGCTTGGAAAGCCTAGCTATACTACGTGGTCCTTCACAAGCTCAGGGTCACCACCTGGGTCTTTAGCCTACTCGTTGATGTCAACGTCTACATAGAACCCATCAGAAGGG
>NW_021284575.1:0-1594 GCF_002162155.2 Triticum dicoccoides
AAAACTTGTGAGACCAATTCATGCCTATTTGTAAACGGTCTCGAGATGAAGCAATGCGATGCACCAGTGTCAAAAAGAACTTTTGCAGGAATATCATTAACAGGAAGGTTACCCATGATCACATCTGACGAGTCCTCTGCCTGAGCTGCATTCATCAAGTTGACCTTGGCGGACTTGGGGTTATGCTTGACCACAGCTGTACTTGCCGATCTGACAGGAGGAGGAGGAGGAAGACGCCTCTGGTTGGTACACTTGTTGGCATAGTGACCCTTCTGTTGGCACTTGTTGCACGTGACCTCTGAAAGCGGACGGTGATACGGAGCACTCGATCTTGGCGCTTGAGACGAAGACTTGTTCTGAAAGCCTGGGTTGGGTGGGTGGGAGAAACCACTGCCACCTTTGCTCTTCTGCTGATACGGCTGACGGAACAGAGGAGGAGGAAGCCAATACTTCTGCTGCTTGACCACTTGAGTAGAGGAAGACGGAGTAACATCTCTGGCACGCTTCCTGGAAGCATCACACCTCATCTGAGCAGCCTCTTGCTTCAATGCCATGTTGTAGAACTCATCGTATCTCAACGGCTCAAAGAGGACAAGAGCGAGCTGAATTTCCTCACGAAGACCACCCCTGAACTGATAGATCATGCTCTTCTCATCAGGAACATCCTGCTTGGCAAAACGAGCGAGCTTCTGGAACAACTTGTTGTAGTCATAGACAGACAAAGAGCCTTGCTTCAGATTGCGGAATTCCTGACGCTTACTCTCAACCACACTTTGAGGGATGTGATGAGAGCGGAAATCTTGACGAAAATCATTCCAAGTGATAACACGTCCACCTCTGGAATCCTTGTACTGCTGGAACCACTCTGCAGCCTGATCTCTGAGCTGGAAAGAAGCGAACTTGACGAAATCTTCAGGCCTGACGTTGCTGCATTCAAAATGCTTGCCCAGATCCACTAGCCAATCGTCAGCACGGTAGCCTCAACACAACCGCTGAACGTCTTTGGGCCATTAGCAAGGAACTGGTTCAGTGTAGCAAAGTGGTGCTGATTATTGCCTTGATTCCCTTGACTGCCTTGATTGCGCTCTTGGAGAATTTGCATGATCAACTATGTGTTTGCATTAGTAGCGACCATCACAGCTTGCCATGCTTCCGGAGGAGGCGGAGGTGGAGGCGGATCAGGATTCGGAGTCGTGCGCGTTGGAGGAGCCATCCTGAACAGGTTGACCACCATTAGCACACTGATAGACAACAATATAGAAGCTGAATCCAACGGAATGAAAATTGCAACATATAGTCTTCACATCCGAACAGAATGAACGAATGCATTTCTCTTGAAGTGGTCACATATCCATAAATTGAGAAGCCACGAAGAATTAAGGTAGAGAAATAAATCAACAAGGTACGGATCAAGAACGAATAATCGGTAAGAAATCCCAATCTCAAACCAATATCCGTGGAAGAAGAACTAGAGCTACTAGAATTCCCACCTATGAAATTCCCGAACCTTTCTGGTTATGCAATCAGGTGTTGGGGATACAGGGGAAGCACAATATCTCACCCAAACTAGCAAATCCTACATCCAGCTGTATCC
>NW_021284576.1:0-1188 GCF_002162155.2 Triticum dicoccoides
CAGGAGTCATAGGAAGCAAAGTAATATTTTTATCCTTATGAACAAGAGTATAGTGATTGTTTCTACCATGGTGTACAGAATTTTTATCAAATTGCCATGGTCTACCAAGTAATAAGGAACATGCTTGCATAGGTACCACATCACAATCAACATAATCAGCATATGTAGAGATACTAAAATGCACACGAACAGTACGTGTTACCTTAACCTTGCCGCTGTTGTTGAACCATTGGATGTAGTAAGGATGTGGATGTGGTCTTGTGGTGAGAGAAAGCTTCTCCACCATCTCCATGCTAGCCAAGTTGTTGCAGCTCCCTCCGTCTATTATGACGCGCACAGAACGTTCCTTCACAACTCCCTTGGTATGGAACAAATTGTGCCTCTGATTTTGCTCAGCTTGTGTGACCTGGACACTCAAAACACGTTGAGCAACTAAACATTCATACCTATCAGCGTCTTCAGGAGCCATGTATTGCGTCTCATGATCAGAATCATCTCCACCATGTTCTTCACGTGTAATAAGAGCCAATGTCTCCTCATCATAGTCACTAGCGGACTCATATCCACCATCCGCGGTAGCAATCATCACACGCGGAGATTTGCATTCTCTCGCATAATGACCTCCTCCCTTACAACGACGACAAATAATATCACTTGTGTGCCCTGTTGATGCCATGGAAGAAGAAGAACGCTGTGCAGGCCCCGCAGGTGCGCTCTTTGCAGATAATGGTGGTTGTGCCTGTTTTCTTGTATCACGGCTGGAGGTGGCACCGGATGGAGGTGCTGGTGCAGTTGAAGTAGAAGATGCACGTGGTGTCCATGATGAAGGTCGGCCTGCAGAAAAGTTAGTTCGCCCCAATGCTTGTCGGTCCTGCACTTCACGTTCAGCTTTACAAGCAAGATGGAATAAACGAGTGATATTAGTATACTCCTTATAGTCTAGAATGGTCTGAATCTCTCTATTTAATCCACCCAGAAAACGTGCAAGCATAGCTTCATTCTCCTCAACAATACCACATCTAATCATGCCAGTTTGTAATTCCTGATAATATTCTTCTACAGAATTTTTCCCTTGTCTTAAACGCTGCAATTTTTGAAGCAATTCACGTTGATAATATGGTGGAACCCAACGCGTACGCATAGCAGTTTTCAAAGCAGCCCAAGTAGTTGGAATAGGATATAATCTAC
>NW_021284577.1:0-1677 GCF_002162155.2 Triticum dicoccoides
GTAACGAGATTGAACAAGGTATCGGTATACCGACGATCGAATCTCGGGCAAGTACCATACCGCTAGACAAAGGGAATTGTATATGGGATTGATTGAGTCCTTGACATCGTGGTTCATCCGATGAGATCATCGTGGAACATGTGGGAGCCAACATGGGTATCCAGATCCCGCTGTTGGTTATTGACCGGAGAACATCTCGGTCATGACTACATGTCTCCCGAACCCGTAGGGTCTACACACTTAAGGTTCGATGACGCTAGGGTTATAAAGGAAGTTTGTATGTGGTTACCGAATGTTGTTCGGAGTCCCGGATGAGATCCCGGACGTCACGAGGAGTTCCAGAATGGTCCGGAGGTAAAGATTTATATATAGGAAGTCCTGTTTCGGCCATCGGGACAAGTTTCGGGGTCATCGGTATTGTACCGGGACCACCGGAAGGGTCCCGGGGGCCCACCGGGTGGGGCCACCTGCACCGGGGGGCCACATGGGATGTAGGGGGTGCGCCTTGGCCTACATAGGCCAAGGGCACCAGCCCCTAGAGGCCCATGCGCCAAGATATAGGAAAAAGGGGAGAGTCCTAAAGGGGGAAGGCACCTCCGAGGTGCCTTGGGGAGGATGGACTCCTCCCCCCCTCTTAGCCGCACCCCTTCCTTGGAGGAAGGGGCAAGGCTGCGCCTCCCCCCTCTCCCCTGCCCCTATATATAGTGGAGGGGAGGGAGGGCATCCATACCTGAGCCCTTGGCGCCTCCCTCCCTCCCGTGACACCTCCTCCTCTCCCGTAGGTGCTTGCCGAAGCCCTGCAGGATTGCCACGCTCCTCCATCACCACCACGCCATTGTGCTGCTGCTGGATGGAGTCTTCCTCAACCTCTCCCTCTCTCCTTGCTGGATCAAGGCGTGGGAGACATTGTCGAGCTGTACGTGTGTTGAACGCGGAGGTGCCGTCCGTTCGGCACTAGGATCATCGGTGATCTGAATCACGACGAGTACGACTCCATCAACCCCGTTCACTTGAACGCTTCCGCTTAGCGATCTACAAGGGTATGTAGATGCACTCTCCTTCCCTCGTTGCTAGTCTCTCCATAGATAGATCTTGGTGACACGTAGGAAAATTTTGAATTTCTGCTACGTTCCCCAACAGTGGCATCATGAGCTAGGTCTATTGCGTAGATTATTTGCACGAGTAGAACACAAAGTAGTTGTGGGCGTCGATATTGTTCAATATGCTTGCTGTTACTAGTCTTATCTTGATTCGGCGGCATCGTGGGATGAAGCGGCCCGGACCAACCTTACACGTACACTTACGTGAGACCGGTTCCACCGACAAACATGCACTAGTTGCATAAGGTGGCTGGCGGGTGTCTGTCTCTCCCACTTTAGTCGGATCGGATTCGATGAAAAGGGTCCTTATGAAGGGTAAATAGCAATTGGCATATCACGTTGTGGTTCATGCGTAGGTAAGAAACGTTCTTGCTAGAAACCCATAGCAGCCACGTAAAACATGCAAACAACAATTAGAGGACGTCTAACTTGTTTTTGCAGGGTATGCTATGTGATGTGATATGGCCAAAAAGGATGTGATGAATGATATATGTGATGTATGAGATTGATCATGTTCTTGTAATAGGAATCACGACTTGCATGTCGATGAGTATGACAACCGGCAGGAGCCATAGGA
>NW_021284578.1:0-1499 GCF_002162155.2 Triticum dicoccoides
GTTTCCTAACCATAGACATGAGTTGTCATTTTGTTAACGGGATCACATCATTAGGAGAATGATGTGATTGACTTGACCCATTCCGTTAGCATAGCACTTGATCGTTTAGTTTGTTGCTATTGCTTTCTTCATGACTTATACATGTTCCTATGACTATGAGATTATGCAACTCCCGTTTACTGGAGGAACACTTTGTGTGCCACCAAACATCACAACGTAACTGGGTGATTATAAGGGTGCTCTACAGGTGTCTCCAAAGGTACTTGTTGGGTTGGCGTATTTCGAGATTGGGATTTGTCACTCTGATTGTCGGAGAGGTATCTCTGGGCCCACTCGGTAATGCACATCACTATAAGCCTTGCAAGCATTGCAACTAATGAGTTAGTTGCGGTATGATGTATTACGAAACGAGTAAAGAGACTTGCCGGTAACGAGATTGAACTAGGTATTGAGATACCGACGATCGAATCTCGGGCAAGTAACATACCGATGACAAAGGGAACAACGTATGTTGTTATGTGGTCTGACCGATAAAGATCTTCGTAGAATATGTAGGAGCCAATATGGGCATCCAGGTCCTGCTATTGGTTATTGACCAGAGAGGTGTCTCAGTCATGTCTACATAGTTCTCGAACCCGTAGGGTCCGCACGCTTAACGTTCGTTGGCGATATAGTACTATGAGTTATGTATGTTGGTGACCGAATGTTGTTCAGAGTTTTGGATGAGATCACAGATATGATGAGGAACTCCGGAATGTTCCGGAAGTAAATATTGATATGTGGATAGTAGTGTTTGATCTCCGGAAGGGTTCCGGAATTCACCGGAAGGGGTTCCGGATGTTTCCCGAAATGTTTGGGCACGAGAACACTTTATCTGGGCCAAAGGGGAAAGCCCACGAGGCTTTTGGAAAGTACAAAAGGAAGTTTGGCGGAGACCAGAGGCTAGACGCCAGGAACCCTGGCGTCTAGGGGGTAGACACCGGGAACCCTGGCGTCTAGCCCTGGAGTCCGAGAAGGACTCTTGCCTTTCGGGTGAAACCGACTTTGAGGAGGCTTTTACTCCAAGTTTCGACCCCAGGGCTCAACATATAAATAGTAGGGTAGGGCTAGCACCAAAGGCACATCAAGAAACACCAAGTCGTGTAACAGCAACCCCGTCCCCTCTAGTTTATCCTACGTCATAGTTTTCGTAGTGCTTAGGCGAAGCCCTGCGGAGATTGTTCTTCACCAACACCGTCACCATGCCGTCGTGCTGCCGGAACTCATCTACTACTTCGCCCCTCTTGCTGGATCGAGAAGGCGAGGACGTCACCAAGCCGAACGTGTGCAGAACTCGGAGGTGTCGTGCTTTCGGTACTTGGATCGATCGGATCGTGAAGATGTACGACTACATCAACTGCGTTGATATAACGCTTCCGCGAACGGTCTACGAGGGTACGTAGACAACACTCTCCCCTCTCGTTGCTATGCATCACCATGATCTTGCGTGTGCGTAGGAA